>NW_025725884.1:11470441-11770441 GCF_021461395.2 Schistocerca americana
AAGATAGAACAAGATAGCAAAGGGGAAGTCCATAATCATAACACAGGACTAGAAAAGAATTTGCCAGACATCAGACAAATACGGATAAGTGGAAGGTGGGAGGTGGGGGGTGTCTGAAGGATGTCACTCAGTGGGAATCTCATGGGAGTGGAGGAAACCAAGAAGGGATTTAGGTGACACATCTCATGATGTAGAGAAAGTTTTTTACAATTGTGGTTCTTAGATGTTGTACACATTCCAATCCCCCACTACATGCACCAGACACTCATTTAAATCTGAAGTTTAGTGGTCACTGTGCATCCACAAAAAGCTGAACATCGGTTGTAAGTCAGCTGGAGTGAGATATGAGCTACCAGATCCATTTGAAGGACACAAACAGGCATTGGGTCTGCCTGGTGAATTGAGAAGATTAGCAAAGAAAAGTTATTTTTTGTCTCCAGACATTAATAGACAGGATGAGCCTATCTTCAGATAGTATCTGACTTGGTTATGGAGTTCTTATCTTGAATAAATTTGTTTGATGCGTAGTTCACTCCTCAATATTTTCCATATAAAATTATGTTCTTTCATGGGCCATTTGATTCTATTCTTGTGTATAGTATAAAATGTATTATGATATGGGGTTCTAGGAGATACAGGAAGTACACAGTACATAATAAAGCTGGGATTCCAGAGCTAGTTATGTAGAATTGGGAATGAAAATTTGGCAAATGAGATAAAGGTCTAATGTAAAGGCTTGGCAAATGTTTTGTCTGGAGTGTGGCACTATATAGGACAGAAACATGGACACTGTGATGAGAGAATGAAAAAACGTTAGAAGCATTTGAGATGCGGATGTGGATGAGAATGGAGAGAATAAGCTGGATGGAAAGAGTCAGTAATGAAGGAGTACTGGAAAGGGTTGGCGAGAGAACATGTCTGCTGAAGGTTTTAAGAGAAAGGAAATAGAACTGGTTGGGACATTCAATGAGAAGGGAGTGCTTGCTAATAGATGATTTGGACGGATTGGTGTTGTCATAACAGCCGTCTGTGTCATGCCTGCTGTGCAGTGAGCTACATTAATTTAAGTATTAACTGTATTTTTCTTACTTGTCACTTCTTCTGTGTGTTTTTGCTTTTACGAAGCTTTAATTGACGAGTGCTACTAATAGTGTCCCAACGATTTTGTGTTTGTTTTGAATACAGTCAGAGAGAGTCCCTTTAGTCAGCCACAGTGCCAGTAGTGCTAGTGTTTGTTTACAATACAGTCCAGAGACAGGTAGTGCTAGTTTCATTGTTTTCTACAAGAAGTGTATAGTAACAACAGTTTAGTCAAATATCAGCCACCTTTAGTGAATTAGCAGTCTAGTTAAAAGTTGATTAACTCTCTACAGTAAATTGATTTCTTATGATGGATAGGATGTTCGACTGCTGTGTATGGACGCAGGAGGAGCTGGCCACTGTTCGCAAACAGCTGAATGTGTTGATAGCAACGGTCAGCCATCTTCAGGCTGCTGCCTCAGAGTGTAGCAGCAGTGGGGAGTCTGGTGCATTGCATGGTACACCACAGGTGTTACATGCTTCACCCATTGTCACTGCTGTCAAGACATCTTCACGGGTACCGGGCACGGTTGGGCCATCCTCTCCCCAAGGGGAGTGGCAGGTTCAGCGGCGTTCATGGTGCACGAGGCGGAGGGTCAATGTGCAGGCTGGCCGTGTGGCATCACCCGCTCTGCCTGTGAGTGGACATGTGGCCGCTCCTTCAGCAAGGTCTGAGCAGGCACACGGGGGGAGGGGTTTATTAGTGATTGGGAGCTCCAACGTTAGGCAGGTGATGGAGCCCCTTAGGGAAATAGCGGAAAGGTCAGGGAAGAAGGCCAGTGTTCACTCTGTCTGCTTGCCGGGGGGGCCTCATCTGAGATGTGGAGGAGGCTCTGCTGGCGGTGATAGAGAGCAGTGGGTGCACCTGACTGCAAATTGTTGCTCATGTTGGCACCAATGACTCCTGCCGTCTGGGTGCAGAGATCATCCTCAGTTCATACAGGCAGTTGGCGGAGATCGTGAAGGTGGAAAGCCTCACTCACGGGGTGGAATCTGAGCTAACTATTTGTAGTGTCGGTCCCAGAACTGATCGCTGTCCTCTGGTTTGGAGCTGAGTGCAAGGCTAAAACCAAAGGTTCAGATGATTCTGCGGAGATCTGGGGTGCAAATTTCTTGACGTCCGATATCGGGTGGAGAATTGGTCAGGCATGCACTACATGCAGGAAGCAGCCACAAGGGTAGCGGACTACGGGTGGAGTGCACATGTGGGGTATTTAGGTTAGAGAATTCCTTCCCTAGGCCCGACAAGATGCCTCCTGACATGTGGCAACGTAGGAGTAGGCAAAATGCAACAGGGAATAACAATATTAATCTGCTAATAGTAAACTGCAGCAGTGTCTATAGAAGGGTCCCAGAACTGCTGTCATTAATAAACGGTCACAATGCCCACATAGTACTAGGGACAGAAAGTTGGCTGAAACCAGACGTAAACAGTAATGAAATTCTAAACTCAGATTGGACTGTATACCGCAAAGACAGGCTAGACAGTCAAGGGGGAGGCATGATGAGAAGTCCAATAGTATCGAAGGAGATTGACGGAGTTCCGTAATGTGAAATAATTTGGGTGAAGGTCATGGATAAAGCAGGCTCAGACATGGTAATTGGATGTCTCTATAGGCCCCCTGGCTCAGGAGCTGTTGTGGCTGAGCACATGAAGGACATGTTATAGTTTTGGGTGCAGATTTTAATTTACCAGATACAGACTGGGAGACTCGAATGTTCATAACGGATGGCAGGAACAAAGAATCCAGTGAAATTTTTTAAAGTGCTTTATCTGAAAACTACCTTGAGAAGTTAAACAGAGAACCGACTCATGTTGATAAAATATTAGACCTTCTGGTGACAAACAGACCCAAACTATTTGAAACAGTTAACACAGAACAGGGAATCGGCGATCATGAAGTGGTTACTACATCAATGATTTCAGCTGTAAATACAAATATTAAAAGATGTAGGAAGATTTTTCTGCTTAGCAAAAGTGACTAAAAGCAGATTTCAGAGTACTTGATGGCTCAACACAAAGTTTTGTCTCAAGTACACATAGTGTTGAGGATCGGTGGACAAAGTTCAAAACCGTCGTACAATATGTGTTAGATGAGTATGTGACAAGCAAGATCGTAAGAGACAGAAAAGAGCCACCATGGTACAACAACCAAGTTAGAAAACTGCTGCGAAAGCAAAGGGAACTTCATAGCAAACATAAACATAGCCAAAGCCTTGCAGACAAACAAAAATTACACGAAGCCAAATGTAGTGTGAGGAGGGCTATGCGAGAGGCATTCAATGAATTCGAAAGTAAAGTTCTATGTACTGACTTGGCAGAAAATCCTAAGAAATGTTGGTTTTGTGTCAAAGCGGTAGGTGGATCAAAACACAATGTCCAGTTACTCTGTGACCAAAATGGTACTGAAACACAGGATGACAGACTAATTGCTGAAATACTAAATGCCTTTTTCCAAAGCTGTTTCACAGAGGAAGACTGCACTGTAGTTCCTTCTCTAGATTGCCACACAGACGACAAAATGGTAGGTATTGAAATAGAAGACAGAGGAATAGAGAAACAATTAAAATCGCTCAGAAGAGGAAAGGCCGCTGGACCTGATGGGATACCAGTTTCATTTTACACAGAATATGCGAAGGAACTTGCCCCCCCTTCTTGCAGTGGTGTACAGTAGGTCTCTAGAAGAGCATAGAATTCCAAAGGATTGGATAAGGGCACAGGTCATCCACATTTTCAAGAAGGGACATCGAACAGATGTGCAGAACTATAGACCTATATCTTTAACATCTATCAGTTGTAGAATTTTGGAACACGTATTATGTTCGAGTATAATGACTTTTCTGGAGACGAGAAATCTACTCTGTAAGAATCAGCATGGGTTTCGAAAGAGACGATCGTGTGAAACCCAGCTCACACTGTATGTCCATGAGACTCAGAGGACCATACACATGGGTTCGCAGGTAGATGCAGTGTTTCTTGACTTCCGCAAGGCATTTGATACAGTTCCCCACTGTCGCTTAATGAACAAAGTAAGAGCATATGGACTATCAGACCAATTGTGTGATTGGATGGAAGAGTTCCTAGATAACAGAATGCAGCATGTCATTCTCAATGGAGAGAAGTCTTCCAAAGTAAGAGTGATTTCAGGTGTGCCACAGGGGAGTGTCGTATGACCGTTGCTATTCACAATATACATAAATGACTTTTTGGATGACATCAGAAGTTCACTGAGGCTTTTTCTGGATGATGCTGTGGTATATTGAAAGTTTGTAACAATGGAAAATTGTACTGAAATGCGGGAGGATCTGTGGCGAATGGACGCATGGTGCAGGGAATGGCAATTGAATCTCAATGTAGACAAGTGTAATGTGCTGTGAATACATAGAAAGAAATATCCCTTATTATTTAGCTATAATATAGCAGGTCAGCAAATGGAAGTAGTTAATTCAATAAATTATCTGGGAATAGGCATAAGGAGTGATTTAAAATAGAATGATCATATAAAGATGATCGTCTGAAAAGCAGATGCCAGACTGAGATTCATTGGAAGAATCCTAAGTAAATGCAATCCAAAAACAAAGGAAGTAGTTACAGTACAATTGTTTGTCCACTGCTTTAATACTGCTCACCAGTGTGGGATCCATACCAGATAGGGTTGATAGAAGAGAGAGAGAAGATCCAACTGAGAGCAGCGCGCTTCATTACAGGATCATTTAGTAATTGTAAAAGCGTTATGGAGATGATAGATAAACTCCAGTGGAAGACTCTGTAGGAGAGACACTCAGTAGCTCGGTACGGGCTTTTGTTGAAGTTTCAAGAACATACATTCACGGAGGAGTCAAGGAATATATTTCTCCCTCCTACGTATATCTCACGAAGAGAGCATGAGGATAAAATCAGAGAGATTAGAGCCCACAGAGAGGCATACCGACAGTCGTCCTTTCCACGAACAATATGAGACTGGAATAGAAGGGAGAACTGATAGAGGTACTCAAGGTATCCTCCATCACACACTGTCAGGTGGCTTGCGGAGTATGGTTGTAGATGTAGATGTTGATGTTGATGTAGATGTAGATGGGTTTGTGGGAGAAGACTGAGAGGAAGAAGGAGATAGAAGATAATAGATGACAAATGACATAAAAGGAAGAGAAAATTATGCAGATCTGAAGAGATTGCAAAAGACTGGACAGCCTGGAGAACTACCATATGAAAACCTGGCTTTTGGCAGAACATTGATGATGATGATTATTTGCAAAGTGGAGGTAGGTAAAAGTAATGAGATACATTAACTCCTTAGGAAACAATTATCAGTGTCATTCATGTAAATCTTCAGTTTTCTATATGGGACTAGTTAGACACTAGGTTAATCACAGAAATGAGGAAAAGATGAGATGAATACTTTTAACACTCAGAAGCACATACTGTAAAATGTTGACCAGACTGAGAGCAGCTTTAGAATATGATAGAAGTACTGCATGAAGACTAAAGAAGTCAGTCTAGTTTAAGATATCCATCTCTCAGCCTTGACCACAATAATGGAGACCTGCAGAATATTTTACTGAGCTATAGGTGATAGGGAAAGGTCCAATTTCAAATGGATATATTTACTGACAAAGAAACATGACTCACTACCCTGAGACTAGGACAAATGTTGAGTAGTGAAGAACAATGAGTAGGCCTTCAGTTCTAATGCACAAAAGCCAGACACATACAGAATGTCATACACACAACCCACAAGATGGAGCATTTGAACTCTATAATAACACATGGAGAGGAAGACTACACATCCATCTTCTCACAGATGGTTGAGGGACCTTGTCTTCTCAGTACAGACTGTCTAAACTGTACAATTTAACAGTCAGCAGATGATGTTTGAAGTGATCATTGATCACAAATCTACAGATGCCAGTCATTGAATACAGGCCCCTATTCTGATCAGACCAGAGGTGGGAATGGTGCCTAAATATGTCATAATGTACCACCAAAACTGTTTTCTCAATAAAATAACAATCTGGAAATTTAGATGGATAAAAAGTATTTAGTTTGACATTCTTTACATGGAGAGAGACGTTATTTGGAATTTGTGCTGATGCCACACTGCAAACCAAGTGTTGAAAGGCACATAATGGGAATAATGTTTTGGAAAGGAGTGAGATGGAGGACTGGAGCTTATCCACAATGTTATTCAGTCTGTACACTGAACAAGCAGTTTAAAAAAGAAGTTGAACTCTTATCCTATCCCAACTACTTCACCTCACAGTGTAAAACACGCAATTATTTTTTGGACATATTCCAGTCTCTGCTTTGCCCTGAAGTTCTTACTTTTATAGCTCCCTCAAGTATGATGGAAGTTACTTGTTGCTCTGTCAGCACATAACCTATCATTTTGTCCCTTTTTGTCATTGTTTCTGTGGTGAAACTCTACATTTTTTTTTTGTCATATAAATTCACTGAATTCACAACATTCCTATGTAGAACCACATCACAAACATTTTGATCCTCTCCTTTTCTTGTTTTCCACAATACTTAATTGACTTCTATACAGTTCTGTGCTCCTTCCAAATTTACAATCCTCCCTCCCTCCCACCTCCCAACCACCCTGACATCCCCCCCTCCCCTTTCCTTTACGACTTACGGAAATGTTAACTGTGCCTCTAGTATTATTTGATTGCATGTCTCCCAATACTTGTTTAACTCTTAATCTTCATTGAATCAGCTATGTCTTCTAACCCTTCTTGTTTCATGCCTTCAGACAAATCCTACCCCACATGGGGCTTTAATCTACTCTTTCCACCTATCATCTCACTCCTCTAAGTTGAACAGTGGAATTACTTTTGCACACTCTTTACTGTTTGCTCCTTTGGCTTCTATTTTCACCAAAGGTTGCATTGACTTTTATTTATGCTGAATAGTCCAACCCCATGACTATTTCATTTATGATTTCTTCAGACTTTTTTTGCAGTCATTTCACTTCAGCTTGACTGCTTTCCTGTTTATTTTACTTAGGTGACTTATATTGATGTATTCCTGTCTCTTACTGCACATTTTTGTAGTTACTTACTTTATGAATCGGTTCCAGTATAACTTCTGCAACACAATGTTTCTTTACAGTTATCTTGTGCATACTTAAGTTTGTCTAAATCCAAGTTCTGTGATTGTCCTTTTCGGATAATCCCTTTCTCTTCAACTGACCTGCCTATTGCAGTATTCATTATCACACTATTTACTGCCTCTCAGAACTTCACATATGCATAATTACTTCCAATGAACCCCACTTCCTTCACCACTAATAGTTCTGGACAATTCTCTGAAACTTCAGTCTATCATTACTAAATTGTGAAAAGACTGTATCTGCACCTGATTACACCTTGCAATCCAATATCTGATTTTGCAAAATGTCTCAAAATGATATAATCCAGCTAGAATATTCTCAGGCCTCTAGGGCTTTCCCAATATACCTCCTTCTCCAGTAATTTTCAAATAGAATAGTAATAATTAATAAATAAAACTTACAGAACAATTGAATTTGTGTTTTTTACTTCATCACTCCTATTGTCAAGCTCACACTCTTCAACTCTGCCTTCTATTACATTGCCTTAATATAGCATTCCACTCACTCACTCATTAGATTTCCATGCTCCTTGCATGCACATTTTGTCATATACTTTCACTCTCTTCATCATCAGATTGTAACATTGGCACATATACCTGAACCATTACCTTTTTTTTCTTTTCTTTTTCTCTTCTTTTCTTCTTCTTGGCTATGCAGATGATTGGTCAACATCTATGCAACACAGAAATTTGCAACAGCTTCTGATTTAGACATCTTCAGCCAATGCTTCCATAAAGGGAGGTTACAAGCTACTACAAGAACAACTGAAGTTGCATGTTTTGACATCTCTGATTGGCACACACAGCCCTTGATGTCCATTTTGAGGGAGACAGACTATCATAACATGCATCCAAAATTCCTTGGGGCCTGACACTGCCTTTTAAGCAGCAGTTAACACCAACACCTGGAAAGCTCAAAAGCACCAACAATATTCTGCCAAAGCTCTGTGGTCTAGTTGGGCAGCATCAGTCTCTTCACTCAACAGCAGAGTACGTCTACAGTGTGTCCATCTAGCACAACAGTTCATATGCGAAAAAGATATATGTACAACTTAACCAATCCATGCCCATTGTCAGTAGGTGTGTACAGTCTATTTTCACACATTAGTTACCTATCTTGTGTCACATTCCACCTCCATAGGTAAGATGTAAAAGGGCACTGCTACACATACACCAGAATTCTTATGACCAGGTTTCTTCCTGAAGATGTATTCAATGCCACTGATAAATTGGAATGCTAATGGCAACAAAGGTCTTCTCTGCCATGCCTGAAAGTGTCCTGCTCCCAGGGGGAAACCAATGGGCTTATAAGCCTTGGACAATTTGTGGATTTCAATAGTGCATGGAAGATGTGTACACACATTCTACAAATGAAGCAAATCTTCATTACCATCTTGGGTGTGTAATGGCAGATAGTTCTTCATGTGTTATCAACATGTGCCACAAGGGCCAACATGGATCATATTGAATAATTCCTGACACTGATGATTAGTGTGATGAACTGTATAATAGAGGTCAATATTCCATTACAACTATTGCCATTTGTTTCATATACACTTGAGAGGTGTGTTGAAATGTCAATATGCAGTAGTTTAGTAATCTTTGTATAGGTATCATTTGATCAAAAAGCCCTTCCCATTGGCAGGTTGAAATGAGAGACTAATCCAAAATGTTTTGCCAATTGTGAGTTCATTGTGAACTGTAAATAATTAAGCTTCGGCAAAAAAAAAAAAAAAAAAAAATAAATAAATAAATTAAGAACCTTCATTCTTTCTCCACTCTGAACAGTAGTGTCTCCAACATCGAGGTACACCCTTCAAAAACCTCCTCTTTATCTCATCGGGCACACCTGAAAATATAAATAAAGGCATATTAATAATTATCATCAACACTCAAATCTTATCTAGATTGTAAAAAGAAGTTCTGCATTACAGCCAACAGAGACAAATAAGGAACAAAAGGTGACAAATGCTTAAGGTACAGAGTTCCCTTCATTTAGAAAAACAAAGATACGAGTTGCAGAGAAGATTACACATCAATTAAGTCTACGAGAAATTCATGCAAAGAAAGCAGAGAAGGACTTTCTAGTCAGCTCATCCACCAGTTATGCATCTTTTGCTAATAGCAATACAAGTGTGAGTAACCTGTAAAGAATAAATAAAAAGTAATAACTCATCTCGTGTCAAATCACTTTATTTACAAAGTTACTCTCTGAAATTACTCGTCACCTGAAACAACAAAACTATAGTCTCACATGCCTCATGGGGAATGTAGATCAATCCTTTAACACCATTGGCACTAGAAGGGCAGCAATGAACCCATTTTTTATATTACAACCCTCTTCACCATCACCACCATCCACTTTATAACAATGAAATTTTTGAAGATTTACTTTTTGCTCTTTTGTCCATATTATATATATATATATATATATATATATATATATATATATATATATATATATATATATATATATATATATATATATATATGTATATATATATAGAGAGAGAGAGAGAGAGAGAGAGAGAGAGAGAGAGAGAGAGAGAGAGAGAGAGAGAGAGAGAGAGAGAGAGAGATAGAGAGATAGATAGAGTGAGTGAGTGAGTGAGTGAGTGAGTGTGTGTCTGATTTTTTTTCTGTGTGAGTGTGTGATTTGATAATGAGGAGAGAAGAAAAAGGGGGTGAAACATAATACCGATTCATAGCCTACTCTTCTCAATTAGCACCGACAGGGCCACCAAGCTTCAAGTCCCCATCTGATAGACAGATCACTATCAACAATGTAGACAGTCACCACATTGTAACACACCGAAAAAATGTTTGGAATTTAATCTGGGACAGTGATTGAAAAGCTGATGATCAGGATATTTATGCTACCATTTCTACTCTCCATGATGGTCAAATAATGGCATTGAAAATTTCATACACCACCAGGTTTCAAGCAGGCATACCTCTGAACTGAGCAGCACCACACAGCACAATAGTAGTCAATGATGAAGGGAGGTTTGACTAGCTGTCAGGTTACACAAAACATTCCCACCTCTGAACAGAACCTAATGAATACTGCCCCTCTATAATAGTTGCTTCTGACATTTACAACCCGAGGCAAATAAAATGAAGCACTACAAAGTAATTATCTAAATGGGACAGAAATTCATGGATCTGATGTAAATATACAGATAAACAACAATTTTAGAAAAAATTGGATGATTTTTCCCAGAAAAAGAGCTTCACAAATTCATCAAGTCCGTAATGATTTGGTCCAATTCTGGCCCTTATGCAAGCAATTTTCAGCCTGTTTTTGGCTGTTGTTGTTGTTGTGGTCTTCAGTCCTGAGACTGGTTTGATGCAGCTCTCCATGCTACTCTATCCTGTGCAAGCTTCTTCATCTCCCAGTATCTACTGCAACCTACATCCTTCTGAATCTGCTTAGTGTATTCATCTCTTGGTCTCCCTCTACGATTTTTACCCTCCACACTGTCCTCCAATGCTAAATTTGTGATCCCTTGATGCCTCAAAACATGTCCTACCAACCGATCCCTTCTTCTAGTCAAGTTCTGCCTCAAACGTCTCTTCTCCCCAATCCTATTCAATACCTCCTCATTAGTTACGTGATCTACCCACCTAATCTTCAGCATTCTTCTGCAGCACCACATTTCGAAAGCTTCTATTCTCTTCTTGTCCAAACTAGTTATCGTCCATGTTTCACTTCCATACATGGCTACACTCCATACAAATACTTTCAGAAACGATTTCCTGACACTTAAATCTATACTCGATGTTAACAAATTCCTCTTCTTGAGAAACGCTTTCCTTGTCATTGCCAGTCTACATTTTATATCCTCTCTACTTCGACCATCATCAGTTATTTTACTCCCTAAATAGCAAAACTCCTTTACTACTTTAAGTGTCTCATTTCCTAATCTAATTCCCTCAGCATCACCCGATTTAATTCGACTACATTCCATTATCCTCGTTTTGCTTTTGTTGATGTTCATCTTATATCCTCCTTTCAAGACACTGTCCATTCCGTTCAACTGCTCTTCCAAGTCCTTTGCTGTCTCTGACAGAATTACAATGTCATCGGCAAACCTCAAAGTTTTTACTTCTTCTCCATGAATTTTAATACCTACTCCGAATTTTTCTTTTGTTTCATTTACTGCTTGCTCAATATACAGATTGAATAACATCGGGGAGAGGCTACAACGTAGGTTTGCCTTTTCTTAATCTTTCTTCTAAGATAAGTCGTAAGGTCAGTATCGCCTCAAGTGTTCCAACATTTCTACGGAATCCAAACTGATCCTCCCCGAGGTCGGCTTCTAACAATTTTTTCCATTCGTCTGTAAAGAATTCGCGTTAGTATTTTGCAGCTGTGACTTATTAAACTGATAGTTCGGTAATTTTCACATCTGTCAACACCTGCTTTCTTTGGGATTGGAATTATTATATTCTTCTTGAAGTCAGAGGGTATTTCCCCTGTCTCGTACATCGTGCTCACCAGATGGTAGAGTTTTGTCATGACTGGCGCCTGAGGCCATCAGTAGTTCAAATGGAATGTTGTCTACTCCCGAGGCCTTGTTTTGACTCAGGTCTTTCAGTGCTCTGTCAAACTCTTCACGCAGTGTCGTATCTCCCATTTTGTCTTCATCTACATCCTCTTCCATTTCCATAATATTGTCCTCATGTACATCGCCCTTGTATAAACCCTCTATATACTCCTTCCACCTTTCTGCCTTCCCTTCTTTGCTTAGAACTGGGTTTCCATCTGAGGTCTTGATATTCATACAAGTGGTTCTCTTCTCTCCAAAGGTCTCTTTAATTTTCCTGTAGGCAGTATCTATCTTACCCCTAGTGAGACAAGCCTCTACATCCTTACATTTGTCCTCTAGCCATCCCTGCTTAGCCATTTTGCACTTCCTGTCGATCTCGTTTTTGAGATGTTTGTATTCCATTTTGCCTGCTTCATTTACTGCATTTTTATATTTTCTCCTTTCATCAATTAAATTCAATATTTCTTCTGTTACCCAAGGATTTCTATTAGCCCTCGTCTTTTTACCTACTTGATCCTCTGCTGCCTTCACTACTTCATCCCTCAGAGCTACCCATTATTCTTCTACTGTATTTCTTTCCCCCATTCCTGTCAATTGTTCCCTTATGCTCTCCCTGAAACTCTCTACAACCTCTGGTTCTTTCAGTTTATCCAGGTCCTATCTCCTTAAATTCCCGCCTTTTTGCAGTTTCTTCAGTTTCAATCTGCAGTTCATAACCAATAGATTGTGGTCAGAATCCACATCTGCCCCAGGAAATGTCTTAATTTAAAACCTGGTTCCTAAATCTCTGTCTTACCATTATATAATCTATCTGATACCTTTTAGTACCTCCAGGATTCTTCCAGGTATACAACCTTCTTTTATGATTCTTGAACCAAGCGTTGGCTATGATTAAGTTATGCTCTGTGCAAAATTCTACAAGGCGGCTTCCTCTTTCATTCCTTCCCCCCAATCCATATTCACCTACTATGTTTCCTTCACTCCCTTTTCCTACTGACGAATTCCAGTCACCCATGACTATTAAATTTTCGTCTCCTTTAACTACCTGAATAATTTCTTTTATCTCGTCATACATTTCATCTAATTCTTCATCATCTGCAGAGGTAGTTGGCATATAAACTTGTACTACTGTAGTAGGCATGGGCTTTGTGTCTATCTTGGCCACAATATTGCGTTCACTATGCTGTTTGTAGTAGCAAACCCGCACTCCTATTTTTTTATTCATTATTAAACCTACTCCTGCATTACCCCTATTTGATTTTGTATTTATAACCCTGTAATCACCTGACCAAAAGTCTTGTTCCTCCTGCCACCGAACTTCACTAATTCCCACTATATCTAACTTTAACCTATCCATTTCCCTTTTTAAATTTTCTAACCTACCTGCCCGATTAAGGGATCTGACATTCCACACTCCGATCTGTAGAACGCCAGTTTTCTTTCTCCTGATAATGACGTCCTCATGAGTAGTCCCCGCCCGGAGATCCGAATGGGGGACTATTTTACCTCCGGAATATTTTACCCAAGAGGACGCCATCATCATTTAATCATACAGTAGAGCTGCATGTCCTCGGGAAAAATTACGGCTGTAGTTTCCCCTTGCTTTCAGCCGTTTGCAGTACCAGCACAGCAAGGCCGTTTTGGTTAATGTTACAAGGCCAGATCAGTCAATCATCCAGACTGTTGCCCCTGCAACTACTAAAATGGCTGCTGCCCCTCTTCAGGAACCACATGTTTGTCTGGCCTCTCAACAGATACCCCTCCGTTGTGGTTGCACCTACGATACAGCCATCTGTATCGCTGAGGCATGCAAGCCTTCCCACCAACGGCAAGGTTCATGGTTCATGGGGGGGGGGTTTTTGGCTGACAGATTCAAATGGGTCAAATGGCTCTGAGCACTATGGGACTTAACATTGGAGGTCATCAGTCCGCTAGAACTAAGAACTACTTGTACCTAACTAATCTAAGGACATCACACACATCCATGCCACAGGCAGGATTTGAACCTGTGACCATACTGGTCGCTCGGTTCCAGACTGAAGTGCCTAGAACCATTCGGCCACCATATCCAGCTTGGCTGACAGAGATGTTTAATATCCTCCTGAGGGATACCATGCCAAATTATGGCCAAATGGTGTGCTTTCTCATCAAAATCCCAAGACAGTTCAAGTGCTGTGTCCATAATGTTCCAAACATTCTTCGTCAGAAGAGATCCACTGATATTGCTGGCCAAGGTAACATTTGCCAAGCATGAAGACAAGCAGTAGAACGCCTTGCCATGTAAGAGTGGATATTATTTTGATTCAATGTAAGCCCAGAATGCAATGAATGGCAACAAAATGGGGCATAGAATATAGTTGTCTACCACTGTGCTGAGAGGATGCCATGGATGATAACCAAAGTGGGTCCTGCTATGAATATAAATAGCACATCAGACCACTACTGGTTGTTGGGCTATATGGCTAGTGAAAGTCAGGTTGGTATCTCATTGCTGACTGCACTGTCTCCTGACATGTCTTCAACCTAGAATCTCATTGACTGGAGAAGAATTTTCTTCAGTGATGAGTACTGCTTTGAAGTGAGCCCCTATGACCAGAGTGTATTATGATACACATGATCTGCAAACACACTGAGTTTGGTTTATATTTCAACACAGACTGCTTCCATTATTTTGAGAAGACTTCCACCAAACAGGCCAAGAATGAATGCCATTCTCTGAGCTTCAACTGTCACCATTAAGCTCTTATAATGGACAGTATCTTCAGGTACATGAATCACACCAAATCATATAAAAAGAAGAAGAAGAAGAAGAAGAAGAAGTAGAAGAAGAAGTAGTAGTAGTAGTAGTAGAAGAAGAAGAAAAACAGCTGCAGTCTCAGTGGGTCCATGGTTAATAATATCAAAAGTGAAACATTGAGGACCTGTCCATCCCACATGGCATACTAAGGGGGAACCTACTGCACAGTCTTCACTTGAAGCCATGCTTGTTTCTGGCTAAACTTAAAGTATCATTTAGAGCTATGACATGTGTTGCCTTTAATTTCAAGGATTTGGAAACCAATGCTTGTGCACATTCCTCAGATCCCATAACATACAACTGCAAGTGACATTCTGTAGATACCAGTTTGGAGGACATGCCAAAAACTGAGAAGTTACCAACGAATTCCAAGCAATAGTTTGGACACCTTTATGTGCATGAATCCTGTTTACTACAAAAGCAATTGGTGCCACACTAGATCCACTACCCATGTGGGCACAATTTTTCTGGACAAAATTGTCTGAAAAGTATTTTATGAAAAGATATAGACAGCCAAAAGATTCTGTATAATACTCATAAAAACCTATTTGTGGTATTAGCTTCAAATATCTCTCTCTGAGTAACACTGCAAGTTATCTGAATGTCTAAAAAGACTTGTCAGAACTTGTGCGAGTAGGCACAATACATTTAGACAATTTTTGTTTTGCCAGAAGAAGATACTCTTTGTATGTCAATAGTCACCACTAGTTCATGCTGTGCACTAAGAGGGGTTTTATCTCCTTTTCTTTTTGCGGCTTCAGCTTTTTTAATGATAAAATAAAGAAAGATCTCCTATCTACTTACAGAATGGCAAACATTAAAACAATCAAAAGGGGCCTCAAATACCTGAGCGAGACTAATACAACATGTGTACTGCAGATTAAGATAGCTCACAATCAACTGCTTTAACTCTGAAGTTCACCTCATCAACACACGTAAGGTTGACAAGTCTTTTAAACAGGTTTCAGATGTAGTATTGCTGGTTAAGCTATCGTTCTCTGTCACTGTTCTACAAAACTTGACTACTAATTAGTACAAAGAGAGCACGTTAGGGTCAGCACCAACATCCTATTGTTGCTACTGAAGCGTCACTTTAGAATATATTATTCTGTGTGTTGTATTTGAAATTATGATTGGCAGTGATTCATCTGTGTTGTCAGAGGAGCTATACTGGATACATAATTGATAAAATGTGAATGGTTTCAGTACCATGGAGCTGACCATAGAATAACTGTCTCTGGGGCTCTAAGGGAACTTCATGGGAAACAATTAAGATCGACTGCTTGGCAACCTGCACTACTGAAGCAAAGTGAGGAACCCTCATCTGTATGAGGAGCCATTGTCTGTATACCTCTGCACTTAAATGTGGTACAGCCAACACAAAGACAAGCAGGCTGGCAGGCAGGCCTTCACATGACAACACTGACTTGAAAGTTTTGCCAGCTCTTGATCAGCATGTTGACTGGTCATGTTGACCTTTGGGGCTGAGATTTAGAAGCACTGCTATCTGGACTGAGAGTCCTTCTAAGAAGACTCAATTGAGGCTCAGCACTGCTCACATACTCGCTAAATATCGTATGTCACTGCGGACTAGTGTATTACACACAGAGTTACCAGTGTCCCTACCGTCCTGCGACAACTCCTCTGGTGTAAGTCTTTCACCCATGGGAAAGAACAGAGTGAGGCAACTCAGGTAACAGCTATAAATCTCCAAACATATCCGGCTCCTGCCCTACCTAAACTTAACTACACTATGTTCAGTTAGATAGTGATAAGCTGGACCTTAAACCCAACAGCTTCTACTACTTCTCATCTGGTGGCAATAAATTCCTGAATTTAAGTATCTGAAGGTACATCAGTGGGAGAGGGAGATGAGCTACACAACATCAAACAGGACAGTGTTTAATAACTGAGATGCTCCCAACAATGCTCCTTTATACAGGGTGGAGAAAAATTGTGTTGCCAAATTTTATCCCAGGATAACTGATGCCAGAAGGAACCAAAATTACTGATGTCACACAGGTCAAAAAAATACCATTTTAAAACTATGGAAACTTGGTGCCACTTGTTCCATTTGGCAATGAGATTGCCATGTTGCCATTTGTTATTTGTCTGGCAATGCTATGACAGTCGGTTCACACACACAAATGTCCCTCGCCCATCACTGCTCGAATGCGATATGCATACGTGTCGAATAGGTCTTGCTGTTTGTCTCTACCTCATGTAAGAGGCATTCACATGTAAGCTTCACTTCAGAGCACACACACGTCACCTAGGATTTAGTCATACAGTAAGTATGGTGGCACAGTATTTGTTTGAAGAATGGCAAGATATGGTTTTTGTTTATGAACTAGCTGACGATAATGCACATGAAGCTCAATGGTTGTATGATGAACAGTACCCAGCAAGACATCAGCCACACCTGCAAACATTTACAGCAATTCACCCATGACTTGGTGAAACAGGTTTGTTAGCAGGATATCATGGTGATGCTGGAAGACCTCGAACATTAGGGGATGCAGCATTTGAAGAGACTGTTCTCAAGTGCATTGAGGAAACACCTATGACCTGTACTCGAGCAACCGGACATAACATTGTGGTCACTCATCAGTCTGGGAGGTTTTGAGGAATGATGGCCAGCATCTATTTACTTTACACCTTGCTGAAGACCTAAATCCTGTCACAGACTATGAGCACAGGCTAGGGTTTTGCTGGTGTTTTCTGCGATGTGTTGCACGAGATCCTGACTTCCCTGTTGTCGTGTTGTTTACTGTATGAATGCACCTTCCATTGGGATGGCCTTTGCAACACTCAAAACGTTCATTACTGGGCAAGGGGAAATCCTCACGACATGTACGTCCACACACACCAGGAACAATTTTTGCTCAACATTTGGGCAGGCATTGTGGTTGACCATCTTATTGGGCCGGTCCACCAACCTCCTCAACTTGCCATGGCAAATTACCTTCACTTTTTGCACAAAACGCTACCCGGCCTGCTGGAAGGTGTTCCCCTGGAAATTCGGCTATGCATGTGGTTGCAGCATGAGTCGCATGCACCTAACAGTCATGCTGTGTGTGGATATTTAGATGAACTCTTCAATGACCAGGTAACTGGCAGACATGCTCATAGGACATGGTCCCCGTAGTCCCAGACCTCACACCACCGGTAGTTTCCTGTGGGAATTCTTCAAGGTTGCAGTTCACCCACCCAGGTGCAAATCACCTAGAGACAAAGATGAATTAATGCATGTCATTCAACATGCCGCAAATCACATTAAGGCAATGCCAGTAAACTTTGAAAGAGTTCAGCAAAACACCTTTCGACACTACCAACCTTGTGTTGCATGCAGGGTCACCAGGTCCAGCACCTGCTTTAAGTAAACAATGTCCTAGTCACAAAAAAGGCCCTTTTCAGGGCTGTCACGATTTGTAAAAGACTTTCTGTATGCTAACTAACAGCTGTTGAAGGGTTTGTTTCCAGTACGTCTTATCATGAAACAACAATGGATGTGTTGGGTTGGTTGGTTCACCTCCAGCCCCCAGAGTGGAAGGCTGGCGCTACCATTGAGTGTGTAGGCTGCCCTGGATACATCACAAATTCTGGCAGGCAAAGCATGCAAGGTCATGCATTGTCCAGAGTATCTGGCAACAGGGCAATCCCGCAGTCAATTGGAGCACATGACGCCAAGTTTTCATAGTTTTTAAAGTTGTGTTTTGTTGCCCTACACAGCATTAGTAATTTTCATTCCTACTGGCATCAGCTATCCAGGGTTAAAATTCGTGATACAATTTTTCTGCACCCTGTACGTGGATGAGAACCATCACATAGGCCAAATTCAGAAACTGACCCCAAGAACTACCCACCTCAGGGACACCTGGCATGCAGTTGCTGGAGGAGTTTAGTGGCACCTATGGGTCATCTGGATGCCTCAGACCAAGCCCTTTTTAGATAACCTGCTCTTCAGCACGTAGTCTCATCCCACTACCGTTCTAAATTTAGCCATCCATCAGCATGACCTCCCTTTTCCTACGTAATACATTTCACTGAAAGTACAGTGCACACGACTATTACAAAAATATGAGAAAATAGCTGACTAGTTCTTAAATTAAGGAGTGGAATTATTACTACTGGAAATAGACACATATTACTATCGTAGCTTTCAGAACTGTTACACCTTTCCTCAAGTATGGGACTTGCGCAGGTTGGGAAACTTGGAAATGTGGGTTAATCAAATGGGGATAATCTTTTGTGAGAATGAGGAAACAAAAAGAGGGTAAGAAAAGCAAGGGGGACATTGCCAGGGAAAGTGCATCATAGGTAGTACATTAGTAACCAATATGCCTGGTTCACTACAGAGATGATGACAGAGTAAGAAGTAGTAATGGATATGGAGAGACAGAGTAGTGCTTACACAAATGAGGAGATAAAGAGATACAGAGAGTGGGGAGGGAGAAGAACAATACAGAATATAATGAGCAATAATAAATTTTAAAAATGTGTCAAATATAATTAAAAGGTGATAATGCAAATGATGGCTCAATTATGTTAACAGAGGTTAAGCTTTTTAAGATATTGGTATGTGGACATGTGTTGGAGGATAAGTTCCCACCTCCAGCAACCAGGGAAACTTATCAGGTGGGATGATCTCTGTACTCAAAAGACCTCAGTGCCAGTGACTACACATTAGATTTTTTTGTTTTTTTTTTGTTTTGGTTTTAGGGCGCAAAACTGCTATGGTCATTAGCGCCCGGTCTGTGACTTAGGAAACAGTAAAAACCGAAAATCGAAACCAGCAGCAATGGGAACGAAACCCAAAAAATTGGAGAAACTAAAAGCAGAAGGAAGGCTTAAAAATCCACTACACAAAGGGCTTGGGTGTCCCCAAAAAAAGATTCAAATGACTGACGTCATTTCACTGGCACTAATAAACTCGAGAACGTGATCGGCCAAGCACGTGTCATCTGCTAAAATTGACGATGTATCAGGCGACAGCTGTAGACAAGCACATAACAGAGTAAAATAGGGGCACTCAATTAAAAGGTGTCTTACCGTCCACAGCTGAGAGCAGTGGGGACAGAGTGGGGGAGGATTACCGCTTAAAAGATGTCGATGGCTAAGAAGACAGTGCCCTATCCGGAGTCTAGTTAAAATTACCTTCACCCAACGACGCGTTCGGGAGGAAGAGGTCCAAGCACAGGGAAGAGCTTTCACCTTCTGCAATTTATTAGGGAGAAGTGTCGACCAATGTGCATGCCATAAAAGAACAACACGACGACATAAAACACTCCGTAGATCGGCGAAGGGAATCGATTAAATAGCTGGCCGAAGAAGAAAGACTGCAGCCTTGGCTGCTATATTGGCCGCCTCATTTCCACAGATACCAACATGTCCCGGGAGCCAGAGGAACGCCACCTAGACGCCCTCCAGGTGGAGCAAACGCAGACAGTCCTGAATCCAGTGGACCAGAGAGTCGACAGGTTAGAGAGCTTGGAGACTGAGGAGAGAGCTGAGTGAATCTGAACAGATAACATACTGTATCCGCTGATGGTGGCAGATATAGTGGACAGCCTGGAGAACAGCGTAGAGCTCTGCAGTATAAACCAAACACTGGTCGGGAAGGCGAAATTGATTTGGGGTGTCGCCAACAACATAGGCACTCCCTACACCTAACGATGTTTTCGAGCCATCAGTGTAAATGAATGTGGCTGGCTTCATTTGTGCACATAGAGCAGCAAATACCCAATGATAAACAAGTGAAGGGGTAGCATCCTTGGTATATTGACAAATGTCACGGAGCAGGTAAATCCGGGGACGGAGTCAAGGCGGTGCTGTACCCCAACTTGTCAAGAAGGTTTTAGGAAAGCGGAAGGAAAGAGAATGGAGCAGTTGATGGAAGCGGACTCCTGGTGGTAGTAGGGAGGAGGGGCAGTCTGCATACCCTACATCAAAGGAGGCGTCGAAAAAAAATGTCATGGGCTGGATTAGCAGGCATGGAAGACAGATGGCTAGCATAAAGACTCAGAAGGACTGCTCGCCGATTGGACAGCGGAGGTTCAGCAGTCTCAGCGTAAAGGATTTCCACAGGGCTGGTGTAAAAAGCTCCAGACACTAAACGTAATCCACGGTGCTGGATAGAGTCGAGACGACGAAGAATAGACGGCCGTGCAGAGGAGTAAACTATTCTTCCATAGTCCAATTTCAAGCCCACTAAGGCGCGATACAGGCAGAGAAAGACCACTCAGTCCGCTCCCCATGAGGTACCATTCAGGACATGGAGGGTGTTGAGGTATCGCCAACAGGGAGCCGAAAGATAGAAAACGTGGGAGGACCAGCACAGTTTTCTGTCAAACATAAGACCCAAGAATTTAGCGACGTCCGAAAATGGAAGGTTGACAGGTCCTAGATGTAAGGAGGGTAGAAGAAACTCCATACAACGCCAAAAATTAACACAAACGGTCTTACTGGGAGAAAAGCGAAAGCCTGTTTAGATGCTCCAAGAGTGCAGGCGTTCGAGACATCCTTCAAAATGTCGTTCAGGAAGGCTTGTCTGTTGAGAGCTGTAGTAGATCGCAAAATCGCCCACAAAGCGGGTACCCGAGACATCAGGAAGGAGACATTCCATAATACAATTTATGGCAATGGCAAACAGTACAACCATCAGCACCGAGCCCTGGGGTACCCCGTTTTCTTGGGAGAAAATACGGGAGAGAGTAGTGTTCACCCGCACTCTAAATACGCGCTCTGCCATAAATTCGTGAAGAAAAAGGGGCAGACGGCATCGAAAGCCCCAAGAGAACAGTGTGCGGAGAATGCCTATCTTCCAACAGGTATCGTATGCTCTTTCCAGATCAAAAAATATTGCTACTGTTTGGCGTTTCTGGAGAAAATTGTTCTTGATATAAGTGGAGAGAGCAACAAGATGGTCAACTGCAGAAAAATGCTTTCAGAAACCGCATTTGGGCAGGTGTTTAAAGGCTGCGGGCCTCCAGCCACCAAGCTAAACGGCAATTTACCATACGCTCCAAAACCTTACATACACTACTCTTGAGAGAAATGGGGCGATAGCTAGAGGGGAGATGTTAGTCCTTTCCAGGTTTCAGAACAGGAACGACGATAGCTCCCTGCCATCGTCTGGGAAAAGTATTGTCGGTCCAAATTCGATTACAAAGGTGAAGGAGGTAACGCAGACTATGCAGCAACATTTGGACGTGGATACCATCTGGTCCTGGAGCGAGAGGAAGGGAGTGCATGTTGCAGTTCCTGCATGGAGAAAACAGTATTATAGCTTTCGCAATTTTGAGAGGAGAAAACAAGAGGTTGCACTTCCGCTGCACATTTCTTTGGGAGAAATGCTGGCGGGTAATTTGAAGAGCTCGAAATCCCAGCATAGTGTTGACCCAATGAGTTAGAAATTGCGACGGGATCCACTAATGTATCATGCGCGACTGTGAGCCCAGAGACCGGTGAGAAAATGGGCGCGCCTGATAACCACCGAATCCGACTCCAAACTTCCGAGGAGGGAGTGAAGGTGTTCAATGAGCTAATAAAGAATTTCCAGCTTGCCTTCTTGCTATCGTGAATGACGCGACGGAATCGCGAACGGAACTGCTTATAGCGGACACAGTTGGCCAAAGTAGGATGGTGGCGGAAAACACGAAGAGCACGTCGCCACTCATGTATTGTGTCACGGCATTCCTCGTTCCACCAAGGAACTGGGGGGCGCTGGTGCAATTCTGAGGTGCGTGGTATTGAACGTTACGCAGCTTTAAGAATAACATCTGTAATGTGTGAGACCTCATCATCGACGCTAGGAAAGTGACGGTCATCGAATGTCGCTAGAGACGAAAAAAGTGTCCAATCGGCTTCGCCAAACTTCCAGCGCCGTGGGCGCATATATGGCAGTTGAGGCTGCAGTCTAAGCACACATGGAAAGTGGTCACTCTAGTCCATATCATCAAGGGCGAACCATTCGAAGCGTCGAGCTAGTGGAACAGTACCGACAGAAATGTCCAAATCAGAGAAATTTGTCATGGAGGCAGTAAAAAATGTAGGGTCCCCAGTGTTGAGGCAAACTAGATCCGCTTGGAGGAAGACGTCTAGCAATAGTGAGCCACGCGGACAAGGATGTGGAGATACCCAAAGCGGGTGGTGGGCATTGAAGTCCCCAATCAGCGAATAGGGTGGTGGAAGCTGACCAAGAAGATGAAGGAGATCAGATCGTGCCATTGGTGTGGACGATGGAATGTATACAGTACAAAGAGAGAACGTGTATCCAGAAAGGTAAAGACGGACAGCGACAGCTTGGAAGGAAGTGTTTAAGGGGATTGACTGATAATGGAATCATGGAGAAGAATCACGTGTCCTCCATGGGCTGGAGTGCCTTCAACAGAGGGGAGATCAATTTGGATGGAATGAAAAAGGGGGAGAACAAAGTGGTCATGAGGACGTAGCTTTGTTTCCTGAAGACAGAAGATGACCGGCGAGTAGGATCGTAAGAGAATCGACAATTCGTCCTGATTGGCTCGAATGCTGCGGGTATTCCAGTGGATAATGCACATAGGGTGAACAGAAAATGGAGGAATGTGACCAAGGTTGCCATCAATTCAGCGACTGCTCAGAGCTTGCGACCAACAACATGGAATGGCATTCACCCGAAGGCAGAAGATCCTGATCCATAGGTTGTTCAGGAGCAGCTCCTGCCTCCAGCAATCGGCCGGTTGATCAGCCGCCAGTAGTGCGCCTCGGCGACACAGAAGACGGCCGAGGGCGATTACCACCAGGTGGCGCAGTAGATGAGACATGCCTTGGCAGAGAAGGAGATGAACTGGGTTTCTTTGTTGCCTTCTTGGAATTATGATGTTTAGAAGAAGGAGGAACCGATGGTTGTGAAGTCGGGGTACGTAAAAAATCTTCACGAGTATGCTCTTTTTTTGAAGTCTTGGTGTCTGACTTTTGGGCTCGTGATTTGGCAGAACCCGATGAAGGGTGAGCCATAGAGTGAGCAGGCGAAAGTGGGGAGGTTGAACGGGCGATCCCTGCACTGGCCGATCTGACAACCGTGGAACTAAAGGTGAGATCGCAAGTCTGCGTGGCTGCCTCCTTTGTTGGCTGAGGAGAGGCAAGGACAGTACTGTATTTTCCTGTCAGAGGCACGGTGGGCAGTCGACTGGCGAATAATTTTCGAGCAGCAAAGGTTGAAGCCTTTTCCTTCGCCCTGATTTCCTGAATGAGCTTTTCATCTTTAAAAATGGGGCAATCTCAAGAGGAAGCAGCGTGGTCACCCATACAGTTGATGCAACGAGGGGATGGAGGTGGACAAGCACCCTCGTGGGCATCCTTGCCACACGTAACACATTTGGCCAGATTGGAACAGTACTGGCTGGTATGACTGAACCGCTGACATCGATAGCAATGCTTAGGGTTTGGGATGTAAGGGCGAACGGAAATTATCTCATAGCCTGCTTTGATTTTCGATGGGAGTTGAACTTTGTCAAATGTCAAGAAGACAGTGCAGGTTGGAATGAGGTTAATGTCAACCCTTTTCATGACTATGAACGGCCGTTACACCCTGGTCAGACAGGTGCGTGAGGGAGCGTGTATAAACGACCCCACATGATGAATTTAAAGTACGGTGCAGTTCCACCCAGACAGGGAAGGTGTGTAGCAGTGAAGTAAGCAGCAATTTTTGTGCCTGGAGGGCACTGACTGTTTATTACAACAAGGTGGCATTTCGTAATCTGGAACAAAACTTTACAGGAGCTGCAATTGCATCGACACCTTTCTGAATAATGAAAGGGTTGACCGTGGAGAAGTTGTGACCATCGTCAGACCGAGAAACAACAAGGAACTTTGGCAATGATGGAAGGACTGTCTGTGGCTGAAACTCATTGAACTTACGCTTGTGAGCTGACATAGTAGAAGATGGTGAAACCATTGTGAAAGTATCCCCCATGATTACCGGCTTCTCCGATGGAGTGCTCCTTCTTTGTGAGGGCCCTCTCTGAGGGCACTCCCACCTTATGTGATTGTTCACACCTCAGGTCACACCTCCCGACAAACGGATGGAGGGACCAATCAGCACTTTTGGAAGGTATCAGCTCGGTAATCACCCCTCCCTGGGCCTGGCCATTACCAGGGGGTACGTATGTGTCCTACCTGTCTACCCGGGGCGGGGAATTACCCGTTACCCCATCACCGGCTACGTATGGAAAAGCATGGGTTGGCCTTCAGACATGCACAGGGAGGGAAAAAGAGAAAGGGAAAGGAAAGAAGAGAGGTCTCAAACACTGCAGTGGAGAAAAGGGCAAAGAGAAGAGGCAAGGAAAAGAGAAGGATAAAGGAAGGACAAATACTTGCAAGTGGAGAAAGCAAAGAATTTGTTACAGTTTCGACTTTCCGACTCCGGACATAGGCACAAAACATTCTCCCAGAGGGGGAGAAAGGGAATGAAAGAGGCGATGGAGAGGGGTGAGGGGGGGTGGGGGGGGGCAAGATGGGGGATGGGGAAGGATGCGGAAAGGGAAGTGTTGCAGCCCGGAAAGGAAGGATGGCCCCATTAGCTCGGGGTCCCGTGCTCACTATGCACGTATCCACAACAGAGTTGTGGACCCCCTGGGGTAACAACAACACATTAGATGTTTGGGTATCTGGTTAGGTACTGGTTTTTATGGAATCCAGAGATGGGAACTCTTCCTCACACACATCTTTGCATCCCAACAACCTTATGAACTTAGCTTCCAGTAACACCTCCCCTTTTATCATCGTCATCATCTCTATTGCATCTCATTATTTGCTTTACTGTTCTAACCTTCTTATTTTCAGCATGCCCTCCCTTTCTCTAACTAAATCTTTTTCATCTTCTCTCCCCCCTCCTCCCCTTCCCTTCCATTTCGTAACTGTATTACTCATTTTTCTTTTTCCTCTTAATCTGTTTCCTGTTTCTAAGCAGAGGACCTCATATCACTAAGTATACACAGAAGGATACAAAATGCAAAATTTACAGCAGTGACACTTTTACGGGTAAATCTGGCCTATCCAGAGGATAAGACAATGAAGAATGCAGGTATTGCATTTTCTATCTACCATAAAGATCACACATTGAGTTGCAGACAAGCACAATGAAGAATGTTACTCATTTTCAGTTTGGCCAAAGTCTTTTTTCAGAAAAGAAAACACACATCAACACAAGCAAGCACACATCACCCACACATAACCACTGTCTCGGACTGCTCCAGCGACAATGCAACACTCACACTGATTGAAAGTAGCAATCCTTAATGGGGCACAAAAGGGGTAGGTATAGCAGGGTACAGGTGTGGTGAGGGAACATCACTGTCTGACAGAGCACGCAGGGTCTAGATGGCAGCAGGACAATGCTGCCTGGCACAGCATCTGAAAGCTGTGGGGCACCAAGTGGGGATAAATTGGGGAGAAAAGGGGAATGGGTAAGGAGAGGAGCAGAGAGGGGAAGAAAGACCGGTGGGTTCATTGGAAGAGAGAAGCACAGAGTGAAGGTGAGGGAACATAAGTAGGGAGGTGATGTGGGACAGATGCAGCAGAAGCTGTTGGGTAGATTGTAGATTGTGTGGGAACAACAGGTTATAGAAGACAAAGGACACAATAATTTTGAAATTGGAGAAAGTATTGAAAGTATAACTACCATCTGTACTGTTCAAGAAAGCTGGTGGAGGAGAGGATGATCCAGATGGACCAGGTTATGATTCAGGTATATAACTGAAACATGTTATATAATTCAGTTTTATTTGCTGATGACACATCAGTACTGGTAGAAAACAAAAACACAGAAAAGATTCCTGAAAAGGTCATAGAAACCTCGATGTTTGGTTCCATGTAAATGGCTTAAAGATAATATTTCAAAAACAGGGCTGATGCAATTTAAGACAAAACAGTCTCAAATAAATGATATTCACATTATGCGCAGAAGCTAGGAGCTAAATGAAGCAGGAATGTAATTAGACAGAAACAGATCATGGTCCTCACACATAGATTATCTAAAAAATAAAGTAAACAGCCCGGCATTTGCTATGACAATCTTAGTCAATGTCACTAGTATAGACACACAAAAAATAGTATACCATAGTTACTTTGAGTCAGTAGTGAGATATGATATTGTCTTCTGGGGGAATGCTAGCAACACGACAAGAATATTAGTTTTGCAGAAAAAAATTATCAGAAACATATGTTGTGCAATGCCAAAGGATCTAGTTGGCCATTATTAAGAGATCTTAAGATACTAAGCATTCCCTCATTATATCTATATGGAATAATTATTTTCACAAGTAATAACCCTAAGCTCTTTTTTCAATTTCCAGCATAGTTACGAAACTAGAACCAAAGAAAGCTTCATGTTGCTGCATATAGGCTTAATCTTTCTGCACAGACTCCACAATACATGGGAATGAAAGTATACAATAAATGGAAAGGCACAAATTTTAGAAATGTCCAAACTGAGGCAGTAAAAAGAGAATAGAATAGCACCCTGGTGCAGGAAAGTTAATACTCTGTTGATGAATTTTTTAATGATCTGACCATCTGAGCAGGATATAATACATAGAATTCAGATTTTATTGTGATTATATAAAAATATTGTACTCCACACATAATTTATCATAGTTATCAGCCTCTTGGGTAAAATATTCCAGACGTAAAACAGTCCCCCATTTAGATCTCCGGGCGGGGACTACTCAAGAGAACGTCGTTATCAGAAGCTAGAAAACTGGCGTTCTATGGATCGGAGCGTGGAAAGCCAGATCCCTTAATTGGGCAGGTAGGTTAGAAGATTTAAAAAGGGATCTGCACAGGTTAAAGTTAGATATAGTGGGAATTAGTGAAGTTCGGTGGCAGGAGGAACAAGACTTCTGGTCTGGTGAATACAGGGTTATAAATACAAAATAGGGGTAATGCAGGAGTCAGTTTAATAATGAATAGAAAAACAGGAGTGCGAGTAAGCTACAACAAACAGCATAGTGAATGCATTGTTTTGTGGCCAAGACAGACACGAAGCCCATGCCCACTACAGTAGTACAATTTTATATGCCAACTAACTCTGCAGATGATGAAGAAATTGAAGAAATATATGATGAAATAAAAGAAATTATTCATATAGTGAAGGGTGACGAAAATTTAATAGTCATGGGTGACTGGAATTCGGTGGTAGGAAAAGGGAGAGAAGGAAATGTAATAGGTGAATATGGATTGGGGCTAAGACATCAAAGAGGCAGGCGCCTGGTAGAATTTTGCACAGAGCACAACTTAATCGTAGCTAACACTTGGTTCAAGAATCATAAAAGAAGGTTGTATACATGGAAGAAGCCTGGAGATACTGACAGGTTTCAGCTAAATTACATAATGGTAAGACAGAGATTTAGGAACCAGGTTTTAAATTGTAAGACATTTCCAGGGGCAGCTGTGGACTCTGATCACAATCTATTGGTTATGAACTGTAGATTAAAACTGAATAAACAGCAAAAAGGTGGGAATTTAAGGAGATGGGACCTGGATAAACTGACTAAAACAGAGGATGTACAGAATTTGAGGGGGAGCATAAGGGAACAATTGACAGGAATGGGGGAAAGAAATACAGTAGAAGAAGAATGGGTAGCTCTGAGGGATGAAGTTGTGAAGGCAGCAGAGGACCTAGTAGGTAAAATGACAAGGGCTAGTAGAAATTCTTGGGTAACAGAAGAAATATTGAATTTAATTGATGAAAGGAGAAAATATAAAAATGCAGTAAATGAAGCAAGCAAAAAGGAATACAATCGTCTCAAAAACGACATCAACAGGAAGTGCAATATGGCAAAGCAGGGATGGCTAGAGGACAAATGTAAAGATGTAGAGGCTTATCTCATGAGGGGTAAGATAGATACTGCCTACAGGAAAATTAAAAAGACCATTGGAGAAAAGAGAACCACTTGTATGAATATCAAGAGCTCAGATAGAAACCCAGTTCTAAGCAGAGAAGGGAAAGCAGAAAGGTGGAGGGAGTATATAGAGGGCCTATGTAAGGGCAATGTACTTGAGGACAATATTATAGAAATGGAAGAGAACGTAGATGAAGATGAAATGGGAGATATGATACAGCGTGAAGAGTTTGACAGAGCACTCAAAGACCTGAGTCGAAACAAGGCCCCGGGAGTAGACAACATTCCATTTGAACTACTGATGGCCTTGGGAGAGCCAGTCATGACAAAACTCTACCATCTGGTGAGCAAGATGTATGAGACAGGCGAAATACCCTCTGACTTCAAGAAGAATATAACAATTCTGATCCCAAAGGAAGCAGGTGCTGACAGATGTGAAAATTACTGAACAATCAGTTTAATAAATCACGGATGCAAAATACTAACGCGTATTCTCTACAGACGAATGGAAAAACTGGTAGAAGCTGATCTCGGGGAAGATCAGTTTGGATTCTGTTGAAATATTGGAACACGTGAGGCAATACTGACCCTATGACTTATCTTAAAAAAATTCCGATTAGGTATTAAAATCCATGGAGAAGAAACAAAAACATTGAGGTTCGCCGATGACATTGTAATTCTGTCAGAGACAGCAAAGGACTTGGCAGAGCAGTTGAACGGAATGGAGAGTGTCATGAAAGGAGGGTATAAGATGAACATCAACAGAAGCAAAATGAGGATAATGGAATGCAGTCGAATTAAGTCGGGAGATGCTGAGGGAATTAGATTAGGAAATGGGACACTTAAAGTAGTGAAGGAGTTTTGCTATTTGGGGGGCAAAATAACTGATGATGGTCAAAGTAGAGGGGATATCAAATGTAGACTGGCAATGGCAAGTTAACATCGAGTATTGATTTAAGTGTCAGGAAGTCGTTTCTGAAAGTATTTGTATGGGGCATAGCCATGTATGGTAGTGAAACATGGACGATAAATAGTTTAGACAAGAAGAGAACAGAAGCTTTCGAAATGTGGTGGTGCAGAAGAATACTGAAGATTAGATGGGTAGATCATATAACTAATGAGGAGGTATTGAATAGGACTGGGGAGAAGAGATGTTTGTAGCACAACTTAAGTAGAAGAAGGGATCGGTTGGTAGGACATGTTCTGAGGCATCAAGGGATCACCAATTTAGTATTGGAGGGCAGCATGGAGGGTAAAAAGCGTAGAGGGAGACCAAGAGATGAATGCACTAAACAGATTCAGAAGGATGTAAGTTGTTGTTTGTAGTAGGTACTGGGAGATGATGAAGCTTGCACAGAATAGAGTAGCATGGAGAGCTGTATCAAACCAGTCCCAGGACTGAAGACTTCAACAACAACAACAACAACAACAACAACATCAGCTGATGAGTCTCCTGAACATAAAATCAATGATTTAACTTGTGCATTATGAGACAATAAGATTCGGATTCTGATTACAAAGCTGTTTCCACATGTGGCCTATCCTCTGATAGGTTGGAATAAAGCACTGTTTTGGTGGATTGGACAGGTTTTGCACATATGTCTCTAATGGAGATAATATGTGGAGAGTTGAGGGATTGGAAGTATCAAAGGGATGAACTAGGATGTTGTGTGGGCATGAAATAATACTTTGGGAGGGATGGGAAGAACCTCTGTTAAGATGTCCCTTGTTTCAGGACACAATGATATAGTGTCAAAGCCCTATCAAAGGATGCCCTGAAATGAGATATTCTTACTTCCTACCAAATATACTTCCCACCCATCCTAAAATGGTGTTCCATTGCCCACCCTACCTCTGCAATATCTTAGACCATCGCTGTGCCTTCCCCCCAATCCGAAATCGTTGCCACAGCGATCATAACCCTGCGGGAGGCCTAGGTCCCGGTGCCAAACCTGCCCTATCCGAGCACCAAGCACTTCTGATTCCAGTCCTGACGGCTTATGATGCCTGCCCGCCCGCCAGCCGCCGCCCCCCCCTCCCCCCCCCCCCTCCCCTGCCCACTCCATTGGAGTGCAGCCCCAAGTGCAAATAGCCATATTACATACCAGCTCTGATGCAATCTTTGCTCAGATTTTTATATTGTTAAGATTACCAACTAGCTGTCAACCAAGATGAATGGCCACTGTCAAACTGTGACAGAGAGCTATGTCTACCATCCTGTGGAAAATCATACAGCTCAACTCTGAGGTATACTTGTTTGAATCTTCAGTGTGGAGAAAATTTTCAATGTTAGTGTCTGGCCAGCAAGGACAGAAGAGCTGGTGGCATGAATGTTATGCACACCCATATTTGTGCTAAATTCCTGCATTAAATTCCAAACACTGCCACCACCAGCACCACCACCATGCAACACAAACATGACACTATACATGCTTTCATTACACTCACCTACATACTATAAATCCAATACTGACACAGATCCCACCTACCAATGAAGATAGATGCCAGTATGATGGAGGAAAAACACCCTTTCATACAGGTAACTGAATCCACTCCATGAGAGATCTCAGCCAACAATGCAATATGACATTCTCATTTAAATCTCATGGCAATCCATGAATTTTGGGCAGGCATTGTTTAAAAATTTGGTTGACTAACAAAAGCTTCACAACCCATTTATTCTTATGAAGTCTGTTGTGCAGAGTTAGGTACAATTTTTAGAAGAGTACTACTACTCATGAATAGTTTGCTAGTAAGAAGAATGTCCTCCACTACCTACAATTTAACCTTAATCCACCACAGAAAGAAAAAAGTATGCATCCATAAAAGTGTTTTATCATCTCTTTTATGAATTAAAGATACTGGTAAAAAATGAATGTTTTAAAACAAAGTGAAATAATTTCTACTCAAATACTTCTATTCCATAGGTGAAATTCTGAAGTAATAGTATCTGGGGGTGGTCAGTAGGGATACATTTATGACATTTTGTTAATAATTTAAAAAATTCCAGCATGTAGCCACAATTCCAAAACAAAAATGCATCTCATTTCAAATTTACTGACACATACATCATGGCAAGCTCTCAGAAAACTGATCCACATAAGCAAATATAACCAAACTGAGCTTTGCACAAGTTTCTCCTCACAACACACAGGTCCTCTCAGTCTGATCTGTGTGAGTTGCCCCATTTTTGCAATCTTCCCTAGCCAATCTCTCCTTCCCCAAGGAAGAAGAAACATACAGTTCCGAACCCTACGTTTTTCGAGTATGGTATTACTAGCAGTACTAATACTACAGTATGCTGTCAGAAAATCATACAGTGGATAAGCTAACTATATAAATCAAACCCCAATGTGTCATTCGCAGTTGATACATCAGTCGAAAATTGCTGGGGAGCCATATCTGCAGCCATCTTACACCAGCACAGAAGAGACCTGAAATTTTCATCACCACCTTGAAAAAATAAAATTATGTAACAGTTATTTGATTGTTTGTAGGCAAACCTCTGCATTCCTGATAAACAGGAACAGTGTGGCATTTTCTGCACTTAGAGGAGGACAATTTCCCTACAATCCAAAATGAAGTGGAAGTGTAAGGTAACAATTCATCACTCAATAGTTAAATGCCTCTGACACTTTGCGTCATTAAACAAAAGAATTATCTGGGCAACCACAGCCATGAGAAACCATATTGAGAAATGAAACCATATCAGCTGTAAAATCCTTCTATTCTTTGGAACTACCAATTTTGCAACACTTACAGCTGCATCTTTGGGTGCAAAACTGTATATAAGCAGAAAAAGAATCCTGTAGAAAAATAAATAATCCCAAAGCTAAGATCAAACTGTAATGAAGCATATACTGAGGATGGCGTCAATTCACAATTTAAATAATTATTATAGGAAGACGTAGCATTCATTGTCAGTCCCATTAAATAGATTATTCCCAAAAATGCGTATGTCCTAGAAGTAATAAAATATGGTGGAAAACACTTGCATAATAGCAGCGAAGATGATAAAAACATTAAGGAGGAATTTACATAACACCATAGTGGATAAGGATATTTAAGAGGCACTCGCCGATGTTACCACATGAATGTTCACACACTTTAATATGCCACCTAGGTAACAACCTATTGGCTAAAAACTTTGACTGCTATAATATTAGTATGTCAAGGAATGTATGCTATGTATGGGGTCCCATTAAAACCTAGAATACAACATGATACTATAATAAGCAGGTGTACTCCATCTCCTGAATGTTGAGCAAGCAACCCAGATGACTTTCACACACCATGAAAATTAGAATGATGGAAAGAGATAATACTAACTTTTATGCAACAGCAACATCAAGTAAACTAAATCATTCCCAGGAACAGAGCTATTTGCTGCAAATGTGAAAGTTAAACTGTACCCAGAAACATGATAATATGCTACATATTTGCAACTTATTTTCCTGTTTTGAGGTATGATTTAGTTTACTTATTTTCATTCCAGCACTACACATTGAAATATTCTCTCTCTCGCTCTCTCTCGCTCTCTCTCTCTCTCGCTCTCTCTCTCTCTCGCTCTCTCTCTCTCTCGCTCTCTCTCTCTCTCGCTCTCTCTCTCTCTCGCTCTCTCTCTCTCTCGCTCTCTCTCTCTCTCGCTCTCTCTCTCTCGCTCTCTCTCTCTCGCTCTCTCTCTCTCGCTCTCTCTCTCTCGCTCTCTCTCTCTCTCTCTCTCTCTCTCTACACACACACACACACACACACACACACACACACACACACAACTGTCAAATGTTTTAGCCTACAGTCTGCCACCCAGATAACATTCACCTCCACACACTGATATTCAGTGAGTGCCTCTTACATTTCCCCTTGTCCATTATAACATTACATAAATTCATCCTCATTGTTTCTTAATCTTTCTTCATAGGTTTTAGTACTTTTACAGCAGACACACTTTAGTGGGTAATTATTTCATTGGACTAACAATGCAAGCTGAGTCATGACTCTTCCAGTGATTACGTGTTTCGATTCCAGGGACTACATGTTTCATTACAGCTTCATCATAGCTTTCAGAATATTGGTTTTCTACACGATTGATTGTCCACTTATATACAGATTTGTACCTGAAATGCAGCTGTAAGTGCTCTGAAATTGGTAGTGCCTAATATTTTTACAGCTGAAGCAATTTTGTTTCTCAACTTGCTAAAACATGTTCAAAGATGAAGAATGGTGTAGCAGCCCATCTGCCTGAAGGACCACAAAGTAAGTAACCTGGTGCTCAACAATTGAGGCAATAGTGGAAAAAATGGAAATCACTAAGAGGTCAGTTTCCAAAATGTTGCATGATGTTATGAATACGACAACAACTGACATCGACAGGATGTGTCAACTACTCACACCCACTTGAGAAACCCACTGAAACTGAAGCAGCAGTGTATGTATTGATTCTGTGTTTGGCTAACTCAGATGGCTTCTTTAGCCATTTAATCACAGTTAATGAGACAGCACACATTTACATACATCTACTTACACAACACCACTAAAGCAGGCAAAGATCCCAACATCATCAGATAATTTGGTGCTGTGTGTTCTTTGGAACAATCTGTTGTACCAACAGACTATAATGTTAAGGGGAAAATCTCCACAGCAATGTACTGGAAAAATCTCCAGGTGAGATAATTAGAGGAGGCTGTCAACGTGAAGTGTCACAAGAGGCAGTGTGAAGGCATATTTTTGATCCACGACAGTGTCCCAGCTCATTCTGTACAGGACAGACATGCTGCTTCTTTCGCCTATAAATTCTTGCCACACACATTCTCCATCCAGTGATATTTTCCACTGACAAAGAATCCATTGGGTGGCAGCCATTTTCCAAATGAAATTTAAATTTTTAATGTGGAACTCTTTCTGAACAATCAAAAGGCAGGCTTCTACAACCGAGATATCTGTCATCATCTGTAACTGGCATCATCCTATTCTAACCTCTTCATGCGCCATCTTGAGGAATCTTTCCTAAAAACCCAGACTCCTAAACCCCTCACCTGGTTCAGTTTCATTGATGACATCTATGCTATCTGGATTGAAGGTGAGGACACACTATTCACATTCCTCCAGAACCTCAACAACTTCTCCCCCATTTACTTCACCTGGTCTTGCTCAACACAACAAGCCACCTTCCTAGATGTTGACCTCCACCTCAGAGGTGGCTGCATCAGCACCTCCATCCATATCAAACCTACAAACCACCAGAAATACCTGAACTTCGACAGCTGCCACCCATTCCATACCAAGAAGTCCCTTCCATACAGCCTAGCCACCCGTGGTCATTGCATCTGCAGTGACGAGCAGTCCCTCTCTAAATATACCGAGGGTCTCACTGAAGCCATCACTGGCCATAATTGTCTTCCCAACTTTGTACAAAAACAAATTTCTCGTGTCTTATCTTTCCAGTCTTCCACCATCTCCCGAAGTCCCACAGTCCAGCCACAGAGGAGCATTCTCTTCTTAATGCAGTAAAATCTGGGACTAGAGCAACTGAATTACATTCTTTGCCAGGGTTTTCATTACCTCTTGTCATGCCCTGAAATGAGAAATGTACTGCCCACTATCCTTCCCACCCCTCCTACAGTGTAATTCCACCTTCCACTGAGCCTACACAACATACTTGTCAATCCTCACACAACCCCTGCTCCCAGTCCCTTACCCTCATGGCTCATACCCCTGTAATAGATGTAGATGCAAGACCTGTCCCATATATTCTCCTACCACCACCTATTCCAGTCCTGTAATTAACGTCAACTATGCCATCAAAGGCTGAACTATCTGTGAAACAAGTCATGTGATTTACAAGCTAAGCTGCAACCACTGTGCTGCATTCTATGTAGGCATGACAACCAACAAGCTGTCTGTCCACATGAATCACCACCAAAAAACTGTGGCCAAAAAGTAAGTGGACCACCCTGTTGCTAAACACTGCCAAATATGATATCCCTCATCTCAATGACTGCGTCACAGCCTGTGCCATATGGATCCTTCCCACCAACGCCAGCTTTTCTCAATTGCACAGGTGGGAACTTTCCCTGCAATATATCCTATGTGCCCATGACCCTCCTGGCCTCAACCTTCACTAGTCACTGTCCTCATCCATCCAACCCCCTCCCTGTTCCCCATTCCAGCACTACAGAGCCATCATTTCACTACCACACGCAGTATTTTAATTTATTTTTATTTCTCTCCTTTCCACTACTTACCCCCCTCACACCTTCTCTCTTGCCCTCCACCCAAACTGCAACACTTCACTGTCCATCACCCCCACCATACTATCCCCACCCCAGCCTCTTTCTTACTTACACACCCAGTCGTCACTCCCATCAAGTACTGGTGATGCTGCTCGCAGTGTGGTTTCAGTTCTCTGAGACTGCAGATGTGTGTGAAAGTTGCATTTGCACGTGTGCGTGTGTGTGTGTGTGTGTGTGTGTGTGTGTGTGTGTGTGTGTGTGTGTGTGTGTGTGTACTGCTGACAAAGGCTTAAATGGCTGAAAGCTATAATTGTGCGACTCTTTTTGTTGTGCCTATCACGAGTTATCATCTCTGCTATATGGTGAGACACATACATCAGGAATGCTTCTTTTTTTTTGTGGTTTTAGGGCACACAATTTCAATGGTCATTAGCGCCCTGACAACGTTAAGAATGCACCGTGAGGCACAAGTTTAAAACAACAACTAAAAGGGAAAACATGATAAAAGACAGACTGACAGGCATAGGATTAAAAAACAGCATCATCAAATGTCCTTAGAGAGGTTGGTCAAATTGATAAAACGAAGAACACGAGCAACTGCTCGTGGGTCATCCGCTAAAATGGCATCGAAAGTACTTGGCAGGATAAGATCTAGATGCAGTGTGTTAAAATCTGGACAGGACATTAAAATGTGTCGAACCGTCAGCAAGTGCCCACATGGGCAGAACGGCGCCGGCGCAGCCGTCAGCAGATGGCGATGGCTGAACCGGCAGTGTCCAATTCTTAACCGGGCCAAAACTACCTCCTCCCACCGAGAAGGGCGTGAGGAGGACGTCCAAGCCACGGGAAGAGGTTTTATGGCCCGAAGCTTGTTGTATGTAAGTGTAGCCCAATCGGCATGCCACAGCGATAAAATGCGCTGACAAATGACCCTGCTATAATCGGACGAAGGGACACAACAAGAAGCTGTCCGAGGCTGGAGGACCGCAGCCTTGGCCGCGGCATCTGCAGCTACGTTTCCGGGGATACCGACATGGCCAGGAACCCACATAAAGCTAACCGGAGAACCGACGTCCACCAGCTGCTGAAGAGAGCATTGGATCCGGTGTACAAAACGGTGAACCGGGTACGGATCACTGAGGCTCTGGATGGCGCTCAGGGAGTCGGAGCAGATGACATAAGCAGAATGTCGGTGGCGGCAGATGTAAAGAACAGCCTGGTAGAGGGCAAAGAGCTCAGCTGTGAAGACCGAACAATGTCCATGGAGCCGGTATTTGAAACTTTGTGCCCCGACAGTAAAGGAACACCCGACCCCGTCATTGGTCTTAGAGCCATCTGTATAAATGAAAGTCATGTTGATGAACTTCGAACGAAGTTCCAAAAAACGGGAGTGGTAGACCGAACCGGGGGTAACCTTTTTCGGGAGCGAGCTGAGGTCAAGGTGAACGCGGACCTGAGCCTGGAGCCAAGGTGGCGTGTGGCTCTCGCCCACTCGAAAGGTTGCAGGGAGTGAAAAATTAAGGTGTTGAAGGAGGCGACGAAAGCGAACTCCAGGTGGTAACAGGGCAGAGACACACAACCCGTATTGACGGTCGAGAGAGTCGTCAAAAAAGGAACAATAAGACGGATGGTCGGGCATTGACAGTAGCCGACAGGCATACCGACAAAGCAGTATATCGCGCCGGTAGGTGAGTGGCAATTCGCCAGCGTCAGCATGAAGACTCTCTACGGGACTAGTATAAAATGCTCCGATCGCAAGTCGTAAACCCCGATGTTGTATGGAGTTGAGGCGGCGTAAGATGGATGGCCGTGCAGAGGAGTATATGAAGCTCCCATAATCCAGCTTGGAGCGGACGATCGACCGATATAGACGAAGTAGGACGGTTCGATCCGCTCCCCACGACATACCACTGAGAACACGGAGGACATTTAAAGAACGGATAAAACGGGCGGCCAAATATGACACATGTGGAGACCAGCTAAGTTTCCTGTCAAATGTAAGGCCTAAAAATTTGGTTGTCTCCACGATTGGGAGAGCAACGGGACCGAGTCGTAAGGACGGTGGGAGAAACTCTTTGTAGTGCCAGAAGTTAATACAGACCGTCTTCTCGGCAGAAAAACGGAAGCCATTGGCGACACTCCAGGAGTAAAGACGGTCAAGAGAATGCTGAAGACAGTGCTCCAGGACACGTGTACACTGCGCGCTGCAATAGATGGTAAAATCGTCCACGAAAAGGGAGCCTGATACATCAGCTGGGAGGCAATCCATTATTGGATTGATCGCGATGGCGAAGAGAGCGACGCTCAAAACTGAGCCCTGTGGCACCCCATTCTCCTGGCGAAAGGTGTCTCACAGTACAGAACCCACATGTACCCTGAACTGTCGATCCATTAAAAAGGAACGAATAAAAAGAGGGAGGCGACCGCGAAGGCCCCATGTACGCATGGTGCGGAGAATGCCCGCCCTCCAACAGGTGTCGTAAGCCTTCTCCAAATCGAAGAACACAGCCGCGGTCGGGCGCTTCCGCAAGAAGTTATTCATAATGAAGGTCGACAAGGTAACCAGATGGTCAACAGCAGAGCGGCGCCTACGAAATCCACATTGTACATTGGTAAGTAGGCGTCGAGACTCGAGCAGCCAAACCAATCGAGAGTTAACCATTCGCTCCATCACTTTACAGACACAGCTGGTAAGCGAGATAGGTCGATAACTGGAAGGCAAGTGCTTGTCCTTCCCCGGCTTAGGAATCGGGACAACAATAGACTCGCGCCAGCATGCGGGAACATGTCCCTCAATCCAGATGCGATTGTATGTACGAAGAAGAAAACCTTTACCCGCAGGAGAAAGGTTTTTCGGCATCTGAATATGAATAGAATCAGGCCCTGGAGCAGAGGACCGTGATCGGCCAAGTGCATTTTCGAGTTCCCACATGGTGAATGGGGCATTATAACTTTCACAATTCGAGGAGCGGAAGTTAGGTGGCCTAGCCTCCTCTGCCTGTTTGCGGGGGAGGAAGGCAGGGTGGTAATGAGCGGAGCTCGAAACCTCTGCGAAAAAGCGGCCGAAGGCATTGGAGACAGCCTCCGGGGCCACAAGGACGTCATTCGCGACCTTCAAGCCAGAAACTGGGGAGTGGGCCTTAGTGCCAGATAGCCGGCGCAGGCTACCCCAGACAACAGAAGAAGGAGTAAAACTGTTGAAGGTGCTTGTGAAAGCAGCCCAGCTGGCTTTCTTGCTTTCTGTAATAATACGACAACACTGAGCACGTAATCGTTTATAATTGATACAATTCGCCACTGTAGGGTGGCGTTTAAAGGTGCGTAAAGCACGTCGACGAGCACGTAAAGCGTCTCTACATGCTGCGGACCACCAGGGGACCGGTACGCGACGTGGAGAAGAAGTAGGGTGAGGGATGGAATATTCAGCAGCAGCGAGAATGACTTCCGTGAAGTGGGCAACCTGACGATCGCAGCTTGGGAAGGTTTGATCCTGAAAGGTCGCCCTGGAAGAGAAGAGCCCCCAGTCTGCCTTGGAGATGGTCCAACTAGAGGAGCACGGAGAGGGGGTATGCTGCAGGAGATGGATAACACACGGGAAGTGGTCGCTCGAATATGTATCAGAAAGTGCATACCACTCAAACTGGCGTGCAAGTTGGGGAGTACATATAGAGAGGTCTAAATGGGAATAGGTGTGAGATGTGTCCGAAAGAAAAGTAGGGGCGCCAGTATTGAGGCAGACAAGATTGAGCTGATTGAAAAGGTCTGCTAACAAGGAGCCCCTCGGGCAGGATGCTGGAGAGCCCCAAAGGGGATGGTGGGCATTGAAGTCTCCAGTTAACAAAAATGGTGCAGGTAGCTGAGAAATAAGTTGCATCATGTCTGCCCTGGTAACGGCAGATGACGATGGAGTGTAAACGGTACAAAAGGAAAACGTAAAAGTGGGGAGAGTAATGCGGATGGCAACTGCCTGCAGGCCGGTGTGCAACGTGATGGGATCGTAGTAAATATCATCCCGGGCCAGCAACATAACCCCTCCATGAGCTGGGATACCTACCACAGGGGGTAGGTCAAAACGCACAGAGGTGTAGTGTGCCAAGGCAATTTGATCGCATGGGCGTAGCTTCGTTTCCTGGAGGGCTACAACGAGCGGACGGTGCAAGCGGAGCAGCAACTTCAGGTCCTCTCGGTTGGAGCGAATGCTGCGAATATTCCAGTGAATAAGTGCCATCGTAAGAAAAGGAAGATGAAAGAAGGGGTCACCTCGAAGGCCGCTGAGGGCCTGGCTTCGAGCAAGCACTGCCGCCGCCATCAGTAGGCGGACAGTCATCGTCCATTGGGTCGATAGGTTCATCGGCCATCTCGGGAGGATGGCCGGGAGGGGGAGCTTCCTCCGCCGGTGAACGGCCAGATGTTCGGCTACCAGCGGTGTGGCCAGGCGAAACGGATGACGGCCTGGGGTGGCAACCGCTGGGTGGCGCAGGAGAAGAAATCCGCCGTGGCGGAGAAGGAGAACTGTGCTTCCTATGAGCCTTTTTGGAAGGCCGTTTGGTGGAAGTACCGGTCGAAGGCTGGGAGGTCGAGGTACGTAGACAGTCTGCATGGGAGGGTTATTTCTTGAAGGCCCGTGCATCTGACTTCGGGGTGTTCGTCTTAGCAGAAGCTGATGAAGGGGCTGGTGTCTGTGGGGTGATGGGAGGAAGAGGAGGCGTCAACCGCGCGATCTTAGCACTGGCCGAACGGACGACCGTGGTGCTGAAGGTCAGATCGGATGTCTGGGTTGCTACCTCCCTGGTAGTCCGAGGAGAGGCGAGGACAGTACTGTATTTCCCTGCTGGGAGCAGCGTGGGCTTTCTACTAGCCAATAGCTTGTGAGCAGCCGAGGTGGACACTTTCTCTTTGACCCGAATTTCTTGGATACAGCGTTCTTCCTTATAGACAGGACAGTCGCGGGAGGATGCGGCATGGTCACCCTGACAGTTAACACAACGAGGAGACGGAGGTGGACAGTCACCCTCATGGGCATCCCTGCCACAAGTGACACATTTAGCCGCATTGGAACAAGACTGTCAAGTGTGATTGAAACGCTGACACTGGTAGCAGCGCGTAGGTGTCGGGACATAGGGGCGAACAGAAATAACCTCGTAGCCCGCCTTGATGCGCGATGGCAGCTTAACACTATCGAAGGTCAAGAAAAGTGTCCGGGTCGGTACAAGGTCATTGTTGACCTTTTTCATGACCCTATGGACAGCCGTCACGCCCTGCTCAGCGAGGAAAGATTGAATCTCCTCGTCAGTCAATCCGTCGAGGGAGCTAGTATAGACTACACCACGAGACGAATTCAAAGTTCGGTGGGCCTCCACCCGGACAGGGAACGTGTACAGGAGTGTGGCCCGAAGCAGTTTTTGTGCCTGAAAGGGGCTCTCAGTTTCTAGTAATAAGGTACCGTTACGCAACCTGGTACAAGATTTGACAGATCCGGCTATGGCATCTACGCCCTTCTGGATAACGAAAGGGTTGACAGAGGAAAAATCCTTTCCGTCCTCAGATCGAGAAACGACGAGGAACTGTGGGGCAGGCGGTAGTACTTTTGTCACTGGTGGCTGGTCACGTTTCCGTTTTTGGGCAGAAGTCGAAAGCGATGGAGTAGAATCCATTGCGAAGGAATCCCCCATGATTGCCAGCGTCTCCGATGGCGTGCTCCTTCCTCGTGGGGACCCTCTTAGAGGGCACTCCCGCCTTAGGTGAATGTTTACACCTCAGGTCACACCTCCCGAGAAACAGACGGAGGGACCAATCGGCATGGTCAGAAGGTATCAGCTCAGGCAATCACCCCTCCCCGGGCCTGGCCTTTACCAGGTGGTACACGCGTGCCTTACATGTCTACCCAGGGCGGGGACTTACGCGTTACCCCGTCACTGGCTACGCGTGCGAACGCGTGGGTCGGCCTTCACGCATGCACAGGGAGGAAGGAAGAAGAGGAAAAAGAAGACAGACAGGGAGAAAGAGGACAGACTGTCTCAAAAGCCGAGGCGGATACCAGAGAAGGCAAGGAGAAGAAGGCAATGAGAAGGCAAGGAGAAGAAGGCAATGAGAAGGCAAGGAGAAGAAGGCAATGAGAAGGCAAGGAGAAGAAGGCAAGGAGAAGGCAAGGAGAAGAAGGCAAGGAGAAGAAGGCAATGAGAAGGCAAGGAGAAGAAGGCAATGAGAAGGCAAGGAGAAGAAGGCAATGAGGAGGCAAGGAGAAGAAGGCAATGAGGAGGCAAGGAGAAGAAGTCAAGGGAAAGAGTAAGGAAGACAGTGAGGTGGAGAAGAGCAAAGAAAGGAACCAACAAAAGGAAGGAAGAAACGGGAAGTGAAAAACCAAAAAGACCACAATTATAGGTCGTGGAACCGTCCGTCTCCGGACGCAGGCGCTAACTACCCCCGTGAGGGGGATGGACTTCTTTTAGTCGCCTCTTACGACAGGCAGGAATACCTCGGGCCTATTCTAATCCCCGGACCCGCAGGGGGGACATCAGGAATGTGTACATAAAATATAAAAAATCGATAATCCAATATATAATTGCTGTGAAACTAAAAAAATTCCAATCACTATTTGATCATCTCTTGTGCAGTCAGTACGCTCCTGCCTCATGGGATTAATCCCAATTTCTTATTTTAAAAGACAGCTACATGGTGATATAATTAACCTTTTAAATACTTACGATTATTATCATCACGCAAACAGCCGAGCAGATGGCAAGTGTTGCCATCGGTGAGCCTGACGTGACTGCCGCTCTGGCCCTGGCCGACTCTAGCCTTCACTGCTGCTGTTGTGTATCTCGTTATGGTGCCTTGGAAATACCTAATGAACACAGAAAATTAATTAGATCTGTAAATTACTTTACATTAAACTGCATGCAATAAAAGAAAATAATTTAAGAAAATTTCACTAAAATTTAATAGTTACAAAATTTGGTTTGATGACTGCAGCAGTTTCAAATCTCCTGCTTTAGGGTACACAAACAGCAGAAAAAATTACCTCTGACCTATTGGTCAAGAAGGACCCCAAGGCACATACAATGTTCCCTTCAGAATGGAGGAGGTCATACTCTCAAATGGTACACCTTCAGATATGGATTCATTATCAAACTTTTATCTGCGAAGCCCCTCCTCAACTCTTGGGAGCCCATTATAGGAATTTTAGAACACCTCTGCATAATGTGTGGTTAATGTTATAAATGTAAACAAGCCAACAGTAAAATATCAGTACAACTTTGTTTTGGATTTCCAGATCCTGCATTTTCCCAATATTTACATTATTTTCCATCGGTACCATCATAAACCCTATTCTATCCCTTTCATTAAAATTTTTGCGCTTTTCAACCACTACCACAACCTTGAACATCAATTTTCAAACTGATTTACATGGTAACTAAATTGTGTTATTGCTCTATCTCACATTGTAGGGTAATCCATAGCAAAACTATACAATTTATTTCAGAATCTAAGTCACTTTGGGGTTATTTTGCATTTTTAGAGCTGCTTTCAAAATGGTTTCACAATGTTTGATCACCTGACTGTTGGAGAGACTGTAATACCTCAAGTGTAGTTTACCTAGTAACTAATATTGTAATATGGTCAGGTTTTCACACCAGTGACTGATTTTAGAATCATAAAAATGAATCTACTGCAGAATTTTCCATAGGCTGCTTCAGGCACTTTTCATTGGTTTGCACTTTTGAAAAATGGGTGCAGCCTGTGTGAATATTATGAGTTCCACATATTTACATGATGTATAATACTTCATAGATGTTTGGAAGAAATTGTTCATTCTGCAGTTACAGAGAGCTACTGCAAGTAAAATTACTAAATTTTTAAAATATATTACATAACATGGGACCTATCTGTTCACACATCACCAGTCGTGCAGTATCTTTTACCTTAAAACAGGAGGTGGTCTTTTACTATGGTGAAATTTGCAGACAAACAGAGTTTACTTGATGTCTGAATAATTATCTCTGTCTTGAAAATGGAAATTTGTGTTAGCTGCCAATAGCTTCTATTTCAAAATATTTTTAACTTTTAACCAACTTTTGACAGTACTATTCCCTAAAATGATATCACTTACCCATTGTTTGTGTGTAGTAGATTAATAATGTAATATAGGCTATTAAATACAGTATTGAGAAGATTTTCCCTATGACAACACTTTTAAATTTTAATAGGATATTTGTTCCTAAGTACATTACCACATGACACATTGGGACAGTTTTTCAAATTTGGGGCAATCTTACTTCTCTGGAGTAATTTTTGTAATTTTAGAATAAGATTGCAATACACAAAGTGAATGCAATAATCCTAAAGTGTACTGCTCTACTCGAAACTGAAAAATAAATAAATAAATAAAACATCAAAAACAGTATTGAAATTAGTTTTTCCCCTTAAAGGCAAGTCCTGTGACATTGAAAAATGATACACCAGAAGCATGTGATTAGTTTCTAATAATTACACAATATTATGATTTATGAGTTATTATACAGTGTTTGTGTGGTTTTTCATAACATTACTGAAATTATTTGTCTTTTTGACTGCATCTTAATGCCATTTGGAACTCCCATGCAGTTTTACAGAATTGTGAAACTTTTTGAAACTTGTGAATGGATGGCTTATCATCGTGATGGATGAAAAAGCATGCACAACTCAGACAGCACAAATTTATGTACTTCACAATAAACAACCCATTCATATCATGACAGCCACACCAGTCCGAATGTGCAGGGCTTGGATGTGAATGCATGTGCAAGAAATCAGATGCAGGTATCACTAGTGGAGTGCGGAGTGTGACTGGGCATTTTGGCCTGATCTGCTTTCACATCTGGCCAATTGGCCTCCACTTCTGGCCTTATCTACTTTCATGTCCAGGAAATTCACCTCCACTGTTGTAAGTAGTACTTTGCAATCTAACGGCATAAGTGCCCAAAGTGTCACAAGCTATTTCTAAACTCTGGCACCTAAGGTTTCTGGGTAGGAGCTCTGGCATGTGCAGTTATTTTAATTATCATGTAACTAACTTGAAATTTTGTAGGGCTCTGTATATGTTCCTTGATTAATTAATTAATTAATACAAAACAGAGTGGTGTCAAATCTAAGAATATCTTAATTGTGTCTATCATGCGTAAATGCAAATTAATCTTGCATCCATTCCACAGACTGACGGATCATTGGACAGAACTGCAAAAAGGAATTGGAATATAAATGGTCCTTTTCTACCTAATAATATATGGTTAGTCATATTATGGCCATCTGACTGTACAAAAATGAATCCCTTAATGACTTCATCAACTCAACCAGGTGGACTGTGTTGAAAACAAATATATATTCTCCGCATACTTTTCAAACTAGATGTATCAGCTACTAAAAGAAATAGCAACAGGAACTGAAGGAGTGACATTTGAAGGATATAATGCCACAGCATTACCATTAACTGATGAGCTTTTTGTTTTGTGGTACAAAAACAACTAGGGTCATATGCGCCCATGTCAAAACACTAGGACATGAAGACAAAGAGAGGAGTTAAATATGACTGCACGTTAGTCTCAGTCAATGCAAGAGAAGACAGCTAAAAAACAGGGATGTGGAGAAAGGTCTATAAAATACACCACAGACAGAGAACTGGAGGTCCAGAACCAAAAATTAAATGGCCTTTGCCATATTGCTACAACGGATAAAAAGTGCAACATGGTCAATGGCTGTTAACTCTAACAGCAAACACCGTTAAGGGAGGGGGACGGGGCGGGGGAAGGGAGGGGGACGGGGCGGGGGAAGGGAGGGGGACGGGGCGGGGGAAGGGAGGGGGACGGGGCGGGGGAAGGGAGGGGGACGGGGCGGGGGAAGGGAGGGGGAGGGGGTGGTGAGGGGCGGGGGTGGGGATGGGGCGGGGGCGGGGATGGGGAGGGGGCGGGGATGGGGAGAGGGCGGGGGTGGGGCGGGGCGGGGGTGGGGCGGGGCGGGGGTGGGGCGGGGCGGGGGGTGGGGCGGGGCGGGGGTGGGGCGGGGGCGGGGGTGGGGAGCGGGCGGGGGTGGGGAGCGGGCGGGGGTGGGGAGGGGGCGGGGAGGGGGCGGGGGCGGGGAGGGGGCGGGGGGCGGGGAGGGGGCGGGGGCGGGGAGGGGGCGGGGGCGGGGAGGGGGCGGGGGCGGGGAGGGGGCGGGGGCGGGGAGGGGGCGGGGGCGGGGAGGGGGCGGGGGCGGGGAGGGGGCTGGGTTGGGGAGGGGAGGGGGCGGGGTTGGGGAGGGGAGGGGGCGGGGTTGGGGAGGGGAGGGGGCGGGGTTGGGGAGGGGAGGGGGCGGGGTTGGGGAGCGGAGGGGGCGGGGTTGGGGAGCGGAGGGGGCGGGGTTGGGGAGGGGAGGGGGCGGGGTTGGGGAGGGGAGGGGGCGGGGTTGGGGAGGGGAGGGAGCGGGGTTGGGAAGGGGAGATGGCGGGGGTGGGGAAGGGGCGGGGGGTGGGGAAGGGGCGGGGGTGGGGAAGGGGCGGGGGTGGGGAAGGGGCGGGGGGGGGAAGGGGCGGGGGGGAAGGGGCGGGGGTGGGGAAGGGGCGGGGGTGGGGAGGGGGCGGGGGTGGGGAGGGGGCGGGGGTGGGGAGGGGCGGGGGAAGGGGAGGGGGAGTGTCGGGGGAAGGGGAGGGGGAGGGGGCGGGTGAAGGGAGGGGGAGGGGAGGGGGAGGGGATGGGGAGGGGCGGGGGAAGGGGAGGGGGAGTGTCGGGGGAAGGGGAGGGGGAGGGGGCGGGGGAAGGGGAGGGGGAGGGGGAGGAGGCGGGGGAAGGGGAGGGGGAGGGGGAGGATGCGGGGGAAGGGGAGGGGGAGGGGGAGGGGGAGGAGGCGGGGGAAGGGGAGGGGGAGGGGGAGGAGGTGGGGGAAGGGCAGGGGGAAGGGGAGGGGGAGGGGGAGGGGCGGGGGAAGGGGAGGGGAAGGGGAGGGGGAGGGGCGGGGGAAGGGGAGGGGAGGGGCGCGGGATGGGGAGGGGAGGGGCGCGGGAAGGGGAGGGGAGGGGCGCGGGGCGAGGGGAGGGGAGGGGGCGGGGGGAGGGGAGGGGCGGTTTAAGGGGTTGGGAGGGGGCGGGGGGAGGGGAGGGGCGGTTTAAGGGGTTGGGAGGGGGCGGGGGGAGGGGGGGGCGGGTTAAGGGTGGGGAGGGGAGGGGGTGGGTTAACGGGAGGGGAGGGGAGGGGACAGGGTTAAGGGGAGGGGAGGGGAGGGGAGGGGGAAGGGGGAAGGGGAGGGGAAGGGGAGGGGAGGGGAGGGGGCATTAAAGCAAATAGGGAATAAATATGAGAGCTCAAACCAATCAGTCATAAAGATGCAATTTTGTTTCCTGAAGGCAGATAAGTGGGTGCTCGCTGTAAATTCTGTTGGATTGAAAACCACAACATTCTATTGGAGGAGATTCATGACAAGGAAAAAAATGAACAGGATGCCACATCAGTGGCTGCTGAGCCCTATTCTTTGAAGACTACAGGGCACAGACGCAGGATCATCCTGCTCCTTGACATCTACAGAACCATCAGCATTTTTCTACTGTCTGCCTGTGGACTCCAGGGCAGAATAATGCTTGGTGTTGTGCACTGGCAACACAGAGGTTGGCTGTGGGAGGATATCACATGGTGACAACTTAAGGAGAAAACTCATTTGCCTTTGTTTGACATCTTCTAACCTTTTCAGTTAGGAGATGAAGGTTCGAGTTGGTTGGCTGGGGAGTTGTAGGAAGTCTTTGCAGCAGTATTCCTTCTGTCCTTTCTGGCCTGCTGGTTGTGTAGCTGGTAACTATGCCCCATGAGGAGATTGTCTGGCGGTGTTTTGCACAGCCAGAGAGGGAGAACTACCATGAAGCTGGGTGCTTTCACAGTAGTAAATTTTGAGGTTGCATGTCTGCTTGGTCATGTCCTTCATGGAGTGAAATGTCGCAACAACAGTACTGTAGATACCAGGAAGTAGAACACGGGGTTTCCGACTAGTCAACAACTTACAAGTGACCGGGTAAGGCCCTTTCTCCTTCACCTGGATCTCCTGGACAGCCTACTCATTGAGATACATGGTACAAATGCAGGAGACAGCAGCAGGGTCAACATTGCAGCTGATGCAGCAGGGAGGAGGCTATCAATCATCCTCATGAGCATCCCTTCCACAGGTTGCACATTTGGCTGGGACACTGGTAGCATCACATCGGGTTTGGAATTTATGTTCTGACTGTGGTAACTTCATAACCTGTTTTGATCTTTGATGGAAGAACCACTATGAAAAGTGGGAAACAGGGTGGGTGTGGGGATGGGATCTCTCCCCCCAACACCAGCTTTTCTGTACCGCAATACATCCTATGTTCCCACAACACTACTTGCTCCAAACTTCATTAGTCACAGTCCTTATCCATCTATCCCTTCCATATTCCCATTCCAGAACTACACAGCTGTCAATCCACCACGACACCCAGTCGTTTCATTTCTCTCCTGTTTCGCTACACGTGTGTGTGTCTTGTGTTGACAAAGACCTTAATGGCCGAAAACTTTAATTGTGATAGTCTTTTTGTTGTGCCTATCTGTGTGTCTGCATGTCTGCCATATGGTGAGAGGCAACTTTCCTTCTCATAATAAGCTCAAACATTTGACTTCCTTATCTCAATCCTCACATGTTTCTTTCATTTCATGTTGCTTTCCAACATTATGCTCAGATATTTAAGTGATATGACTGTGTCAAGCAGGACACTACTAATGCTGTTTCCAAACATTACAGGTTTGTTTTTCCTAGTCATCTGCAGTGACTCACATTTTTAGAATCAACTGCCATTCATCGCACCAATTAGAAATTACGTCCAAGTCATCTTGCATCATCCTGTCCATCCTTGATGACTTGCAGCCTATGCACAATGAGCCTTTATGTTGACCAAGCAGTTAAGGAAACCCCACAGATATTTGGAGTAGGAATTCTATTTCAGGATTAGAAATAATGGTGATATAATTCTGTCAGAGACAGTGAGGGACTGAAAGTGAAGTTGAATGGGATGGACAATCTTGAAAGGAGGGTAAAAGATGAAAGTCAACAAACGTGAAACAAGGTTAATAGAAAGTACTCTAATTTTGTCATGTGATGCTGAGGATAAGGGCACTCTCAAGATTTACCAGTAACTCCAACACTGGAACACTAACTTTGTCAGGCTAAGAATCCTCTAATACGGAACATACATTCTGTGCACACAAATGCTAAGAGTGTACTCAAAGTACACACAACATGCAGTTCAACAGAGGACTAAGACTGCCCCACATTAGGAAAACAGACATGTCCACATGCAAGCCAAACACAAATGGCTTGGAGAAAAGAAGTCCAAATCAGTGTTCATGAATAGCTATATGTTTTTCTAAGGTCACCATAAATATGTCCTCCAGAGACTACATAACACAACTCAGCAAATTCATATGAGTGCGGATGAGATGGTCCTTTGCAGCACTTTCATCTGCTGTTGCTTTCAGGCCACTTGAAATCATGTTGACATACATATTTATCAATCCATGCCTTCCTCAGCTGTGCCTAGCAACCTCACTGGATGTATTTATGATTACACTGATTGATCCATCTTACATCCAGTAGAATTATAAGGAACTTCATTTAATAATTGGAGAAAGAGATTCATCATAGATATTGGTCTAACCTACAGTCAAAGGCAACAAACCTGGTTGTGTGTGACTTTGTTTCATGATGATTACAAACATGGGACTCTACACCTAACTTTTTTCTCTACTGTATACTTATCATGTCTTCCATGGCTTTTATCAAGCAGTAAGAATCTTTCCTTTCTACTTGTTAATGTTTATGACTAACACTATTGATATTCCAATGAGTCTGCTGCATCTCATTTTAACAAAGTTCATTGTGGCACATACCCACTTATTTCAGGCAACAAGCCAAACTGTTTGTTAACCTGAACTACCATTTTGTGATTTCTGTATTTATTTCCTTTTACTTGTTACTTCTTACCCTTTCCCAGTTTTCATCATGTTTTCCTTCATCAACCTATCCAATTCAACCCACAGCTGCGTGGGAGAGCATCATCAAGTACTTTATCATTACTTGTGACAAAACTCATAAACTGATCCATAATCATTACACATCTTACTGAAGAGGTGAGTATATTACACCAATAACTACATTTACAAAGAAAAAATTTTTGAGTAGCAGAAAAAACACACAAACTGCCATTCAGGTAACATTACAACATTGTGAAGACAAGCATTAAACAGGAATTTGGAAATGCCGTGCAAACATCATTATCTACTTGTAGACATGTTTTCATATCTAGGAATACAAATACCAATGTCAGTAAGAATATACAATCAGCAAAGTACCTGCAACCTCAGTAATACAGTGCTGTGATCAACATACTAGACTAGACACTCAGTCAAGATGACAGCAGTTCTCTCTCTCCCTAGCTATCCAGACATAGGTATTCTATAACTTCCCCTAAATCACTCTAGGCAAGTACAACCCTGACTTTCTTACCCGTCCTCTCTCATTCCAAGATAGAGTTCAATTTCAAATGGCTCAGGATATTCAACCCTCATCTTCTTTCATTCCTTTCTCCTTCCCTTACTTCTTATCTTAAATGAATATCCACCTCTAACAATACACTACTACTTTTAGCAGTGACTCGCATATCACAGTTTCACACTTAAGGATTTTTGTGTGTGACGATTCCTAAATGGTTAAATGAAGAGACTAGATCTTTCCACAGTTCTGGCCAGTCTTTACATAACTATACCACCCTAGAAAAGTCCATAAATCATTGCTCATTGAACTCAATAAACTCTTTTTAATAATGGAAGCAGCCAAACCACTATGGAAATTACAGCAGCAAAATACTAAAGTCACCAGAGGCCTGTTGAGCTCTACAAAAATTGTGTCCCAGTGGTGAGTTTCAAAACCAGAAAGAATCTGCCCATATGTGGCATGTAATTCACTGTCAGGTTTCAAATAAAATGTCCTTGACAAAGTGTGATACATACCGCAAGTCTCTTCCAGTTAGCATATTTTCACAATCACTGTTAATATGCTGTGCAACACCGCTGTGAATGAAACACCATTCCAAGGAGACTTTATAGAGGATAGACCCCTTTTTGAAAGTCTGTTCCAGAAGAAACTATTTGCTTTTTACTTCTCTTTATCTTCTATCCAATTACCTTATAACCATGTATTGATTACTAGACATACTCAAATCTGTTTTGAAAGTTGGCTCAATCCTTCACATCCAATGAAAAACAGGTACCTGACAATATTTCACTAAATATGTGTAATACTACTCATTTATATAAGGATCACCACTAGTGGAGTTAAATCATTGAATCACATGAAAAACACATTACATGGAAGTGCTCAACCTGAGGGATTTTTTTTTTTTTACACTTTTGGCCACAAATAATAGTTTATAATGCTATTCAATGACACTTAATTCTTGCATAGGCGTTGCTACAGTTTTAAAATGTGTTTCATTTTAGAATGCATTAAACCGTCTGTATCCTTGATAAATAAAATATGAAATTACTATTTTGTTGTAAACCACACATTAGATTCTATTTATTTAGAATTGTGTAACTATATCCTCTTCAGTCATTTGTATAGATTTTTGGGTGGTTCGAAACTGGAAAATTTTTAATATTTTGAATCGTATTTTTCATCACCTTCCTTATGATAATTGCATATCAACTGCAAGCTGAATGTTACGCTTCAAAACACAATTATTTCACCCTGAGGGTGTGCCCCCCCCCCTGGCCCACAGATGTGTGTCCACCATTATGTACTTACGAATACCACAAGGGCATCAATGTTATGAACACGATACAGTATACAAACAGTTTGTTGATACGCAAATAGTTACATGTTCCACCAGGGGGCGCCAGCAAAATGTCTGTGCAGTGCTGACACCAGGTAACAGAGGTCACTGCTATCAAGGAAACACATTCCAACTGCATGTGATGTTATGTACATGTTTCTATCTGCTGGAAATGTCCTGGCTAAATCTCATAGCCACAAATCTCAATTAGAAAAGACCAGCCTTGATGCTCCATTCTACACCACACTGTCACTGCACTGCATCATGGTATACTAAACAGTATCATCCCCCCCCCCCCCCCTTTCTTACCACCGCACTCCACCACCACAACCTGTGGACACCATTCCTAATAGCCACTCAGCATGAAGCACCCTAAAAGCACTAGGGTGGAGGACACGGAGCGACAAAGGACATGTGCTGAAACCTACAGACAAGTATAAAACACACTATCATGGATAAAACATAAAACTAAAGCTGCTGTGGAGGCGTTGTCGCCCAACACCAAAGGCAGGGTGCTGGGAAAGTTAAAAGTCTGCCACAGAGGGGCTAAAAGTGGGCAGCCCACTAATAGGTGGACAACTATCACTTGGGAGCCACAGTGACACTGAGGTGGGTCTTCACGATGGGGTAATTAACCATGCCTTTGCCACGTATGGCCAATACGGAGCTGGCAGAGGACAACTGCTTCCCTGTGAGAGGCCTGGATGAAAAACTTCCACACATTCATAGTCTCCTTAATGACATGCAGTTTGTTTCGCATGCTGTTATGCCATTCCATCTCCCAAAGGAGGAAAACACTGTGGTGTAAGAAATAACGCAGGTCAGCTTCAGAGGTGCCTATCCCCAGAAGTGGTTTCTGCATTGCCTGTTTGTCCAGCCTCTTGGCATTGACATTGCCAGGGATCCCAACGTGTCCAGGGGTCCACATTAACACCATGGAATGGCGGGACTGTTCCAGGACATAGATGGAGTCCCGAATGGACGCTACCAGAGGGTGGTGAAGGTAGCACTGGTCGATAGCTTGTAGGCTGCTCAATGAGTCAGTACACAGGAGAAATTACTCGCCAGGGCATGAGCGGAAATGCTCAAGAGCACGAGATATGGCCGCCAGCTCTGCAGTGAAATCACTAAAGCAAACTGGCAAGGAATGCTGCTCAACATGTCCTCCATGAACATATGCAAAGCCTACATGACCATCAGCCATTGAGCCGTCGGTGTGAAACACTTCAGAGGCCCGGAACACATCAAGAATCGAGGAGATGTAACTGCGGAGAGTGGCAGGGTTAACGGAGTCCTTAGGGCCATGCAAAAGGGCTACACGAAGCTGCGGCCAGGTGTACACCATGGAGGCATATGTGAACAGACTGCAAGTAGAGGTGGTAAAGGGAAGGACTCCAGTTCGGAGAGAAGGGACTGCACGCGAACTGCTATTGTTAGCCCTAACATGGGCCGCCGATGCAGGAGATGGAATGCCACCGGTGGGAAAAGAAGATGGTTATTTGGATTGTCAGGAGAAACAATGAATCTGTGCTACATCGAGCAGTTTCACACGTCTGATCTGCAGTGGAGGGAAATCAGCCTCCACCAGTACGCCGGTCACCAGACCCGTCCTAAAAGCCCCTGTCACTAATCAAACCCCACAGTGGTGCACAGGGTTGAGTAAATGCAATGCTGAAGGCACTACCAAACCATAAACCACACTCCCATAGTCAATTCGGGATGGGAAAAGGGCTCTGTAGAGCTGCAGCAGTGTACAGCGATCTGCAACCCAATTGGTGTTGCTCAGGCAACGGAGAGCACTGAGGTGCTGCCAGCACTTCTGGTTATGCTGACGAAGATGAGGGAGCCAAGTCAATCGAGTGTCGAAAACCAGCCCTAGGAATTGATATGTCTCCACTAAGGTGAGTGGATCATCATTAAGCTAAAGTGTGGGTTCCGGATGAATGGTACTATGCTGACAGAACTGCACGAGAGACAACTTTGCAGCTGAAAACTGGAAGTCATGTGATAGAGCCCATGACGGCGCCTTGTAGATGGCTAACTGGAGGTGCCACTCAGCAACAACAGTACTGGAGCAGGAATACGAAATGCACAAGTCATCTGCATACAGAGAGGGTTAGACGGAGGTTCCCACAGCCGCTGCTAGATCATAAATGGGCACTAAAAATAGAGACACTCAATACAGAGCCCTGTGGAACTCAATTCTCCTGGATATGGGTGAAACAATGGGAGTCACCAACTTGGACATGGAAAGTACGGAGCGAAAGGAAGCGTGGGATAAAAATTGAGAGTGGTCCCCAGAGATACCACTCATTCAATGTGGCAAGGATATGAGGTCACCAAGTCATATCATAAGCTTTACGTCAGTCAGAAAAGACAGTAAGCAGAAGTTTCCATCTGGAAAAGGTTGTTCAGATGGCAGACTCGATGGACACGAGATTATCAGTGGTAGAGCGAACATGGCGGAAGCCACACTGACATGGAGCCAGCAAGCCACATGATTCCAGTACCCAACCCAACTGCTGACATACCGTATGCTCCAGCAGCTTACAAAGAACGTTGGTGGCTATCCACATTAAGCTGGTTTTTACAGGGTTTGAGCACTAGAATGATGGCACTCTCCCGCCATTGTGGTGGAAAGATGCCGTCACACCACATACGGTTGAAGATTACAAGGATTTGTTGTTTGTGGTTGGATGATAAATGTTTAATCATCTGGCTGTGGATGCGATCAGGCCTAGGAGCCATGTCGGGGATATGTGCAAGGGCACTGGGGAGCTCCCACTCTGTAAATGGAGCGTTATCAGATTCACTGCAGCGTTTAGTGCATGAGAGGACGTTCCCTTCCAGCTGATGATTGAGTGCGCAAAAGGCTGGCGGGAAATTTTCCGATTGACAATCCCGAGCAAAGTGATCACCAAAGTGTTTGGAAATCGCATTTGCGTTGGTACATAACTCGCCATTTATGGTAACCACAGGGATAGCTGTTAGGGCCTGGTACCTGAAAAGACGTTTGATCTTTAACCTGACTTGGGAAGGTGACGTGTGGCACCCAACAGTGGAGACGAATCACTCCAAACACTCCTTCTTCCTTTGTTTGATAAGGCAGCGAACACGGGCACAGAGCCATTTAAAGGCTATGAGGTGCTCCAGGAAAGTGTGCCACTTCCACAGCTGTAGAGATCACTGAAGCTTCTTAATTGTTTCAGTGACTTCCGTCGACCTCCAAGGGAAACATTGCTGCCGCAGAAACATTTATGCTAGTCACCTGCTTAACCATCAGTTCCATGTTACGGTGTGGGGGAGATAAAGCAATGACAGCAGAGGTTAAAGTTCCCCAGTCTGCTCTGCTCAAAGCCTATCTGGTCATGCATCAATGTGCCTGACGCTGGGGCAGTGACAGGAAGATGGGGAAGTGGTCGCTACTACACAGGTCATGATGTGCTCTCCAGTGGATAGATGGGTGAAGTCCTGCGCTGCAAATTGATAAATCAATGGCCGAGTAACTACCACAAGCCACACTGAAATGTGTAGCGGCCGCAGTATTTAAGAGGCAGAGGTCGAATTGCAGCAGTAAAGTTTCAACATCTCTGCCATGGCCAGTAGGCATGGTACCACTCCACAAGAGGTTATGGGCATTAAAATCCTCCAGAAGTAGGAAAGGTTTAGGGAGTTGATCAAGCATTCCAGCTAATACTTTCAGGGGTACTGCGCAATCTGGAGTAAGATTTACACTGCAGAAAGTTATTTCCTGCGCCGTCCTTATTCTGACAGCCACATCTTCAAGAGCTATTTGAAGCACATATTCAATACACACCGAATTTAGGAAACATACGCAAACTCCACCTAACTCTCTATTATAGTTGCTACAGTTCCTGTAATATCCCTTATAACCATGGAGGGCATGAATCCGCATTGCTGGGAACCTGGTTTCCTGGGGGGCAATGTATATAGCAGGTGTAAAGCTTAACAGTAGTTGGAGCTAAGCCAGGCATTGGAAAAAAACACCGCAATTCCACCGGAGGATGACATTGTGAGACTGCGAAGGCATGGAACATTCAATGCTGCCACAGATTCATTGCCTGATTAGTCTATATCCTTTGTGTCTGTGGGCCTGGTGAGATCAAGGGCCTCAGCGGACGTCAAAATCTCCACTTCATCATCAGCTGCAGAGCTTGTAGATAGCAGTTGTGTTGGTGCCCCTGCCATTTCCTTGGTCTTAGGCATTTTCTTTTTGGATTTCTCTCGCTGCTCCTTGGGTTTCCCTGGCTGGGAAGACTTCACTGGCTCAGTCTCTGGGACTGAGGATGAGCGTGAAGCCGTACTACCAGCTGCTTTTGGGATCTTCAGCGACTTGCAGGTGTCATCTTTCCCACTAGAAGAAACCTCGGAAGGGAGTAACACAAGGGACCCCTTCCTAGTGCTAGAAGCCAAAGAAGACTTACGCTTCTCTGGATTAGAAGTGGGGACATATGTCGCCGATGGCTGGGGAGGGAGGGGGGAGGTATTGGTCCTTAAGTAGTTCGCACATGAGCAACAGTGAGGGCAATGACCCCTACCATCAAGGGGGCAGGTGTAGTCTTCCAGCTCTAAGAGATGACCTGGGTTTGCGGAGCTGATGGTGCCAAAACTACTGTAACGGCAGTGTAAGATGTTGTCATACACACAGAATGCAGGTGCTCGATTTGTATCTTAGCCTCAGATGATGGTTAGTCTGTTCAGGGCCTTGTACTCCACGATTTTCCTTTCTGTCTGGAGAATCCAGCAGTCAGGTGAGCTAGGCAAATGGTGCTCTCCACAGTTGATGCAGATGGGAAATGGGGGCATGGAGTATTGGGACGTGATGTACTTCTGGAATCTTGGCATGTGGCGCAGGAAGACATATGGGCAATCTTCCAGTACTTAAAGCACCACACTGGGGGAGGGATATAGTGTTTACATCACACCTGTAGACCATCACCTTCACCTTCTCGGGTAATGTATTACCATCAAAGGCCAAGATGAAGGCACCACTGGCAACCTGATTATCCTTCAGACCCCGGTGGACACACCGGATGAAATGTACACTCACCACTCTAAATTGGCGCGCAGCTCATCGACGGACTGCAAAAGAAGGTCTCTGTGAAATATGATACCCTGGACCATATTTAAGCTCTTATTGGGTGTGACATTTACAGATATATCCCGCAGCTTGTCACAAGCGAGTAATTCCCATGAGGATGATGTTTTAATCAAGACTGACCCAGGTCTCATTTTGGACAAGCCCTCCACCTCCCCGAACTTGTCCTCTAAATGCTCAACAATAAACTGAGGCTTCATCGTCGTGAAAGGTTCCCACCAGCTCTCAAACATACAAGGTACTGGGCCAAATAAGATCTTCTGCCTTCCTTAGCCTGACATTCCTCCCATGGTGTGGCCAGTGAGGTGAACAATTTTCTGTCATACTTCTGTGCGTTGAATTGAGCTAGTGATCGCTTAGAGGCTGCTGGTGTTTCACCACCAGCAATAGACGATGGACTACACTTCATCGCGTGTCATCTGCCATGATGCCACCCACTCCGACAGGGGCCCTACCCACAGCCACCACCCACCCTCAGCAAAAGCCACCTGACAGGATGGACATTGCCGGGAGTCCCGATGCCCCACGGGGATGGACATCTACTCCTTGGAATACATGAGGAGTTAACGGTGCAGGCATCAGCAGAGTGATCCCTGTGTGGTCAGGGGGCTACTACCAACAGGGTACATGGCAACCACAGCACAACATATTGGCTACCATGTTGGATATCAGGTGCAAAGAAGTCCATGGTCATTGTCGATGCAGAAATCGACACTGCATAGTGAATAGTGTCCTTGCCCAGGGGATGGAGAATGGGCATGACTGCAATGCAACGACAAGAAAGTGGGCTAAAGATGTCAATGCACAATGGACACCATGCACTTTGTAAGGCGCCCTTCCCAAGTTGGCTCACTCTTCAGGAAAATTTTGAAGATTGGAGGTCAGATCTTACAGGGGACCATCACATAAAGGCAGGAATACCTCTGGCCTATTCCAATCCCCAGACCCACAGGGGCGAAAAATCATAAGAGTGAGCAAAATATAATACAGAAAGCTAGGTGGTAGTTTGTTTAGGAACTATGTTGTTCAAGTGCCTCTAATGCAGTTAAATTTTTACATCATTGTTTGCTATGATATGGAGACAAATGGTGGATTATATATCCATTATATCAGTTCAGTGAATTGAACCTGAACCAACATGTAATTGTGACCTTTTTTTTCCTGATTATTGATTTTTCAAGCTGATTCTGCATTTTGTAATCTAGATCTTTAGATAAAAAAGGAGTTTAAAACTGATCATTTTACAAAGACATAGCTCATGTGCTTGTACTGAATTATACCATATATGTCTGTGTGTGTTGATAAAAAAATGCTTCTGCTTGAAAAACATGTTCTTCAGTAATGCAGTGACTATTGTGTTAGCCTCCAAAATGGAAAGAGTGTTATATTTATGCACTGTATTAATAGGCAATGGTATTGCACATAAACAATGTAGATTTGAAAAGTTCCAGTTGCAAGAGAGCACTTGCATGGCCATCATCAGGTCCATTTGTTCTGTTTCAGTGATGAACCAGTGATTGTTGACTTTTGAAGTTGAGTAGTGCCAGTTATTGTAAAACCTATAATATTACAAAATCTGTAAAATCAGACTTCTATTTTTATTATTGGTTTAAATGCAAACAGATTAGAGGGTACAGTGGAATTCCAGATCAACAGAAACTTCCCCTTGATGAAAAGAAGTTTTCAAAAAGTCACAATGCTCAGGAAAATTAGAAATATTTTTACTTTTCCTTTCCACCCTGAAAATCTGTAACTAATTATTCAAACATTTTCATTGCAATACCCAAATTATTATTTTAACTGCTGGCATCTCTCTTCATTATGCAACCATAGCATCCTGTGAGGCTCCTTTTGAAGAGAGATTAAGGCTGTGATTAAGATTGTTATCAAGTCAATTGTACTTTGGTCTGCAGAACATCACAGTTTCTTGTGATCTTCCTTAACAGTGCAGCTAATAAGCAAAATGGGCTGGAGGGAAGAAGAAAAACAGCAAGCGTTTGTAAATACACATTTGTATGTAACGAGAAAAGTTAATTTTAAAAAAGTGATAAATGAAGAATGGTCATAATCAGGTGTAACATTGCTTCAGCTATACCTGCGTCCTTCGAAGTGGAGGTTGCCTGCCTCCAATACAGGGAACCAGTCAACCAGTGTTATTTCTTCTTCCTGAAATAAATTTGTTCTGTTTAGGTTCTATAACAACAAATAAGCAAATTTACAAAAGTTACATAATATTATAATATATCATATTTGAAGCAATTTGCCAATCATTGCATCGGTTCAAAAACTTATCAACACTTTATGTGTTTATGCAGTACTTCATAACAGACAACTGTCATTTGTGAAAAGACTGAAGATCTATTAATATTGATTGTCTGGTCATCACCATATAATGTAATGAGGATCATAACACATCTTCCTTGCCGGAAGCTAGTACTTACTTCCGTACCTACCTTTTTTGCGTTAAGGCACAGACCTGACTGTGTTCATAAGCACCCATGTCATAACCTTAGAACACCTTTACGCGAAAGATGTTAAGAGCAACTGTATGTTAAGCTCAATCAACAGAAGGAAAGAGCTAAAATCAAGAACTACTACTTGAAGAAACATCAATAAAATATGCCGTAGTGGCAGCAGAGATCCCTAAACAAACATTAAATGTCCTTTGCAAAATTGCTATCATTTATATAAACAATCTGCACGTTGCATGCCAAAATAACCAGTAACTCAGGTGGAAAACATACAATTAAACATAAGCAGTTCAGAAAAGGATATCGGATCAGAAAATAGCAAACCATCAAGTTATTATTATGACCAACGCAAAGTGGTGGGAGATCACCACTCAACAAATGGTGATGGCTAAAGAGACAGTGCCCAATAAACAACCTAGTTAAAATGATCATCTTGCAGTGAAAGAGCCAAGAGGTGGCCAGCCGAACCATTGGGAGAGGTTAAGTCAATGGAGCTTGTTCCAGTAAAGAGAAAACCAGTGGTGATGCAAAAGTGACACCATCTACCAACAGACAGCAACAAGAAGATCATCTGAATCAATGGAAGAGCTGGCAGGTTGAGGTAGGACTGCAGTCTTTTCACACATGAGAACAATGTGACGAGGAACCCACAAGAAAATCATAGTGGCTCCCTCAAAAACAACAACTGTAAGCTTCCTTGGACTCTTCCAGCACAGTGAGGATCTGAAGGCTTGTGAGAGAATTGGAGCATATGACACAATTAAAAGGTGTATATTGTGAGATGTGCTAGGTGGTCCGAAAGAGCACAAAGAGCTCTGCTTTAAAAATCTAGCAGTTTGCAAGAAGATCGTACCAAAAATGGTCAGTGCCAACGATAAGGCACACCAAACACCATGGACTGCGAGTCGTCAGTCTACATGAATATGCTACCACTAAATTGGGTGCAAAGGTTGAGGAGCTAACAGCAATAGATCAAATCCATTTGCCTCCCGAGGAAAATACTTTGAAGTCCAAGATAAACACAGGCAGCTACATGAAGCGAAAGTGGTGAAGGGCTCACACCAAACAGGAATGTGGCAGACTGCACGAAGCTAAGCTGTTGGAGCAGTAGCCAAAAGCGAACTCTGGAAGGTAATACGAGAAAAATGTGGCCTGTACTGGCAGTTGAAGGAGGCATCAAAATAAAGGGCACAAGATGGGTGGCTGGGCACAACACAACAAATGGCAATCATATCCACTGAGGAGAAGATCATGCCCGTAGGACAGTTCCAGTTAGGCAGCTTCTGCATAGAAGCTCTCAACCAGACTAGTGTAAAGGTTGCCAGTGGCCCAACATACTCCACAACAGTAGACTGTGTTATGACCATGAATAAATGAAACCCATATAGTCTAGTTTCAAATGGACATGGGATTGGTATAAATGGAAGATGTAACGATAGTGGAAGAAACCCACTGTGACACTAGAAATTCATACAAACTGTTTTTTTCAATAGAAAAGCAAAAACAATTTTTGATCCTGCACAAGTAGAGGATCAAGACATTACCAAGGATGCCACACAAGGATACAAGTCCATGGAGAACTGCTTAAGATAGCTAAGTCATTGACCAATAAGGAAGTTGGATATGCCTGTGGGAAAACAGATCATGGAAGTGTTAATGGGGACAGCAAAGATGGTCAGTTGGATCTACATCTACATCTACATCCATACTCGGCAAGCCACCTGATGGTGTGTGGCAGAGGGTACTTTGAGTACCTCTATCGGTTCTCCCTTCTATTCCAGTCTCATATTGTTCGTGGAAAAAAGGATTGGTTGGTTGGTTTAGAAGCAGGAGAAGGAACCAAACTACAAGGTCATCGGTCACTTGGTCCTAATAAAATAATGCCCCAAGTGTGAGGATAAAATGGACGAAACATATAACACAAAACAGAAAGAAAGAAAAAGCCAAAACAGTGAAGAGGCGGCAACGAATACTAAGAGAAAAAAAAAGGGTACAGAAAAGAAACAGAAATACACTAGAAACAAAAGACAGTAAAACATGAAAGCAGATTACAGTGGCTGACCAACCACAAGAATAAAAAGGGAAAGCCAGCCACTCTGTAATACATTAAAACCTCCACCCTAAAAGCACTAGGGTGGAGGACACAGACCAACAAAATACATGCACTCAAACCTACACTGAATTATGAAACACACTCTCACGAATATAACGTAAACAAAAACTGCAGTGGAGGCATTCTCGCCCAACAACAAAGGCAGGGTACTGGAAAAGTTAAAAGTCTGTCACAGAGGGGCTAAAAGTGGGCAGTACAGCAAGAGGTGGGCAACTGTCATTTGGGAGCAACAGCAACACTGAGGTGGGTTCTCGAGACGGTGTAGGTGACCATGTGTTAGCCACATATGGCCAGTGCTGAGCCGGCAGAAGACAGCCGATTCCCTGCAAGAGGCTTGCATGGAACACTTCCACACATTTATAGTCTCCTTAATGACATGCAGTTTGTTGTACATGCTGTTATGCCATTCCGTCTCAAAATGCCGGAAAACCCTGTGATGTAAGGCATAACGTATTTCAGCTTTGGAGAAGCCTATCTCCAGAAGAAGTTTCTACATTGCCTGCCAGCATGTCAGCAAGTTCGTTGCCCAGGATTCCAACATGTACTGCAGTCTACACAAACACTATCGAACAGCGGGTCTGTTCCAAGGCATAGATGGACTGCTGAATGGATGTTACCAGAGGGTGGTGAGGGTAGCACTGGACGATAGCCTGTAGACTGCTCAATGAGTCAGTACACAGGAGAACTGACTCGCCAGGGCATGAGTGGATGTACTCAAGAGCATGAGATGTGGCCACCAGCCCTGCAGTGAAAACACTGCAGCCAACTGGCAAGGAGTGCTGCTCAATATGTCTTACATCATCAGATGCAATGCATACGTGTCCATCAGCCACTGCGCCGTCAGTGAAAACCACTTCACAGCCACGAAACACGACAAGAATCGAGAGGAAGTGACAGCAGAGAGTGGTGGGGTTAATGGAACACTTAGGGTCACGCAAAAGGTCCACACGAAGCTGCGGCCAAGACATACACCAAGGAGGCATACATGAACAGTCCGCAAGTAGAGGTGGTAAAGGGAAGGACTCCAGTTCAAAGAGAAGAAACCGTATGCGAACTGCTATCGTAAACCCTGATCTGGGCCACTGATGCGGGAGATGGACTGCAATAGGAGACGGTAATTTGGATGCTCAGGGGAATTATTAATGTGTTCTGCATAACTGGTGAGCAGTTGCACGTGTGATCTGCAGTGGATGGAAACCAGCCTCCACCAGTGCACTAGTCACCGAGTCGTCCTAAGGGATCCCGTCGCTATTCAAACCCTACAGTGGTGCACAAGGCCACGTAAGTGCAATGCTGAAGGCACTGTCGAACCATAAACCACTCTCCTATTATGAATTCAGGATTGGACAAGGACTCTGCAGAGCTGCAGCCATGTACAGCGATCTGTACCCCAATTTGTGTTGCTCAGGCAATGGAGGGCATTGAGGTGATGCCAGCACTTCTGCTTAAGCTGATGAAGATGAGGGAGCCAAGTCAATCGAGCGCCAATAACCAGTCCTAGGAATTGATATGTCTCCACTACAGTGAGTGGATCATCATTAAGGTAAAGTGCAGGTTCTGGATGTATGGTATGACACCGACAGAAGTGCATGACATATGACTATGCTGCTGAAAACTGGAAGCCATTAGCAAGAGCGCATGGCTGTGCATTATGTGGTTCACTGGAGGCGCCACTCAGCAATAACATTAGTGGAGCAGCAATATGAAATGCAGAAGTCATCCGCATACCGAGAATGTGAGATGGAGGGCTGACAGCCGCTGCTAGACCATTAATGACCACTAAAACTAGAGAGTCACTCAATACAGAGCCCTGCAGGACTCCATTCTCCTGGATATGGATGGATCTATGGGAGTCACCAACTTGGACATCAAAAGTACGGAACGATAGGAAGTTTGGGATAAAAATCGGGAGTGATCCCCAGAGACCGCACTCAGACATGGCAAGGATATGACATTGCCAAGTCATGTCGTATTCTTTACAGAAGTCAATAAGGACAGTAATCAAGTGTTGCTGTCTGGAAAAGGCTGTTCGGATGGCAGATTCAATGAAAACAAGATTATCCGTGCTAGAGCGACACTGGCAGAAGCCACCCTGACATGGAGCCAGCAAGCCACGTGACTCCAGGAAACAACCAGGACCCAACCCAACTGCCGACAAACCATAAATTCCAGCAGCTCACAAACAACGTTGGTGAGGCCGATGGGCCGATAGCTATCCACATCAAGAGGGTTTTTACTGGCTATGAGGACCGAAATAATGGTGCTCTCCCGCCAATGCGATGGAAAGATGCCATTGCACCAGGGCCATTGAAGATGACAAGCTTTTAGTCAGATGAGAGATGTTTAATCATCTGGCTGTGGATGCGATCAGGCCCAGAAGCTCTGTTGAGACAATGCGCAAGGGCACTCACTGAGGAGCTCACACTCTGTAAATTGGGCGTTACAGGATTCACTACAGCCTGTAGTGAATGAGAGGAAGTTCCCCTCCAGCTGATGTTTGCATGTGTGAAAAGCTGGAATGATAGTTGCTCGGCACAGAACCTGCGAACCACGCTTGCATCAGTACATAACTAGTAATTTATAGGAACATCGGGGACAGCTGGTGGGGCCTGTCACCCGAAAAGAGGTTTGATCTCTGCCCCTATTTGTGAAGGTGCCGTGTGACTCACAATGGTGGAGACATATCTCTCCCAACACTCCTTCTTCCATTGTTTGATAAGGTAGCAAACATGTGCACAAAGCCATTTAAATGCTGTGAGGTGCTCCAGGGCAGTGTGCCACTTCCGCAGCTGTAGAGATCACTGATGCTTCTTAATTGTTTCAGCGACTTCCGTCGACCTCCAAGGGACTGCCTTATGCCTCAGGCACCCTAAAGAGTGAGGGACCACATTTTCTGTTGCAGAAACATTTGTGCTAGTCACCTGCTTAACCATCAATTCCATGTTATGGTGTAGGGGAGATACAGCGATGAAAGCAGAGGTTAAAGTTCCCCAGTCCGCTCTGCTCAAAGCCCATCTGGGCACGCATCCATGTGCCTGATGCTGGGGCAGTGACAGGAAGATGGGGAAGTGGTCGCTACTACACAGTGGATAGATGGGAGAAGTCCTGGGCTGCAAATTGATAAATGAGTGGGCGAGTAACTACAATGAGCCACACTGAAATGTGTTGCGGCCCCAGTATTTAAGAGGCAGAGGTCGAATTGTGGCAGTAAAGTTTCAACATCTCTGCCATGGCCAGTAGGCATGGTAACACTCCACAAGGGGTTATCAGCATTAAAATCCTCCAGAAGTAGGAAAGGTTTAGGGAGTTGACGAAGCATTCCAGCTAATACATTCGGGGGTACTGCACCATCTGGAGTAAGATATACACTGCAGAAAGTTATTTCCTGCACCATCCTTATTCTGACAGTCACAGCTTCAAGAGCTATTTGAAGCACATGTTCAATACACACTGAATTTAGGACACAAACGCAAACTCCACCTGTCCCTCGATTACAGTCGCTACGGTTCCTGTAATATCCCTTATAGCTGAGACGGGCAGGGATCCGCATTTCTGAGAACCAGAGTTCTTGGAGGGCAATACAGATAGCAGGTGAAAGCTTAACAGTTGCTGCACCTCAGCCAGGCGATGGAGAAAACTGCCGCAATTCCACAGGAGGATGACATCATGAGACTGGGAAGGCATGGAGCATTCAATGAGGCAGTTTACATCTCAGTCACCTGCTACCACTGATTTATTGCCTGAACAGTCTATGTCCATTGTGTCTGAGTGTCTGGCGATCTCTAGGTCCTCAGTGGATGCCAAAATGCTGACCCCATCCTCAGTCACAGAACTTGTAGGTAGCGGTGGTGTGGGTGCCACTGCAATTTCCTTCGCCTTAGGCAATTTCTTTTTTGATTTCTCTCGCTGTTGCTTGAGTTTCCCTGGCTCAGAGTACTTCACTGGCTCAGTCTCTGGGACTGAGGATGAGGGTGAAGCCCTATGACCAGCTGCTTTGGGGCTCTTAAGCCATTGGCAGGTGTCATCTTTCCCACCAGACGATACCTGAGAAGGTAGTGACACAAGGGACCCCTTCATAGCGAGAGAAGTCAAAGAAGATTTATGAGTCTTCAGATTAGAAGTGGCGGTGGACGTTTCTGGAGGGGGGGGGGGGAGGGGGGGAGCGTGGGGTGTTGCTGTTGCTCCCAAAGTAGGTGGTTGGGTGGTGCAGGAGCAACAGGTAGGGAAATGGCCCGTACCATCAAGGGGGCAGGTGTAGTCTTCTGACTCTGAGATGTGACATGGGTTGGCGGAGCTGATGGTGCCACAACTGTTGTAGCAGCAGCGTAAGAACTGACACACAAAGGATGCAGGCATTCAAATTTTCTCGTAGCTTCAGTTTAAGTCAGTCCTTTCTTTCTCGAGAATCCTGCAGTCAGGCAAGTAAGGCAAATGGTGCTCTCCACATTTGACACAGATGGGAGGCGGGGCACATGGAGTATTGGGATGTGACTGGTGTCCAAAATCTCGACATGTGACACTGGAAGTACAGTGGGAAGACATATGGCCAAACTTCCTGCACTTAAAGCACTGCATTGGTGGAGGTATACAAGGCTTTACATCACACTGGTAGATCATCACCTCGACCTTCTATGGCAATGTATCACCCTCACACTCCAAGATGAAGGCAGTGCTGGCAACCTCATTATCGTTCAGAACCTTGTGGACATGCCGGATGAAATGTACACCTAACTGCTCTAAATTGGCGTGCACCTCATCATCGGACTGCAAAAGAAGGGCTCTGTGAAATATGATACCCTGAACCATATTTAAGCTATTATGGCGCATGATGGTTACAGAAACAGCCCCCAGCTTGTCACAGGCGAGTTATTCCCGTGACAGGGCAGAGGATGATGATTTAATCAAGACTGACACAGATCTCATTTTGGACAAGCCCTCCACCTCCCCAAACTTGTCCTCTAAATGCTCAACAAAAAACTGAGGCTTCATCGTCATGAAAGATTCCCCATCAGGTCTTGAACATACAAGGTACTGGGGCAAATAAGGTCCGCTTCCAGCCTTACCCAGACGTTCCTCCCATGGTGTGGCCAGCGATGGTAATGATTTGAGCTTGTACTTCTGTGATTTGTATTGAACTCGTGATCTCTTAAAGACTGCTGGTGTTCCACTACCAGCATGACATGGAGTATGCTTCGTCACATGTTTCCAGCCCTGATGCCACCCACACCGACCAGGGGCTCCCCCACAGGTGCCGCACAGCCGCAGCAAAGGCTACTTGGCAGGATGGCCATGGCTGGGAGCCCTGGTGCCCCAGGGGGATGGGCATCTACCCCTTGGCATATGTGTGGAGTTAATGGTGCAGGCATCAGCAGAGTGATCCCTTTGTGGTCAGGGGGCTACAACCAACACGCCACAATGCAGCCCCACCAGAACCGACTGCCTGCCATGCTGGATATCAAATGCAAAGATGTGTGTGGTCTTCTTCGACGCCCAAATCAACACTGTATAATGTATGGTAGAAAACTCACCCAGGAAGGTGTCCTCGACCTGGAGATCTACATCTACATACACACTCCACAATCCACCATATGGCGTGTGGAGGGTACCTTGTACCACAACCAGCATCTTCTCTCCCTGTTCCACTCCCAAACAGAATGAGGGAAAAATTACTGCTATATGTCTCTGTACGAGCCCTAATCTCTCTCATCTTATCTTAGTGGTCTTTCCGCGAAATGTAGGATGGCAGCAGTAAAATTGTACTACAGTCAGCCTCAAATGCTGGTTCTCTAAATTTCCTGAGTAGCGATTCATGAAGAAAACAACTCATTTCCTCTAGAGACTCCCACCCGAGTTCCTGAAGCATTTCTGTAACACTCGCATGATGATCAAACCTACCAGTAACAAATCTAGCAGCCTGCCTCTGAATTGCTTCTATGTCCTCCCTCAATCTTACCTGATAGGGATCCCAAACTCTCGAGCAGTACTCAAGAATAGGTTGTATTAGCATTTTATAAGCGGTCTCCTCTACAGATGAACCACAGCAGTATAATTTTTACATGGCTGTATTTTTTATCCAGTAATTCACTTCCTCTCCTAAAGAGCTATTCAAAAATGTATCACATTATACCATTCATTGAAACACAAAGTTATTAATTACGTAACACAACAATGACTTTGTGCCCAGGATCACAAACTCTTCCACTTCCTGGAGTTGTCAGAAAACAAATGAAAACCAAGTAAACACATAACATAAGCTTTGACTCTTCTGTACCATTGCTCAGGAGAAGAACATTCAGAGGTGCTCAAAGTGGTGACCCTGGACACCGATACACTGGCACACTCATTGAATGGAAGAATTACTTACTGCTTCCAGTGTTTGTGCTAAAGAGAATTACAAGCAAGCTCAATACGTTCCTGGCTATTCTCTGGAGTTGTTGGAATATAGCCATTGACAACATCCTTAATGCATCACCAAAGAAAATGTCAGGACGATTTAAATCAGGAGACCTAGCATGCCAAGTAACTGTTCCTCCTCGACCAATCCATCTGGCAAGATACCTTCGATTCAGAACACTATGTGGATGGAAGACATTATGTGCTAGACATCCATCATGTTCATACCACATAAGCATTCTGGTCCTTAGCAGCACTTCATCCAGAAGTGGAGGAAGAATTCATCTCAAGAAGCTGGTATACGCTGTTCCATTTAGACTACCGTTAATGAAATAAGGGCCAATAATTGTAGTACCAAGCATCCCACACCAGATATTAACTCTACATTGACACTGACGTTCCCCCTATCTAAGCCATTGGGGGTTGATGCTGGACCAATAATGCATGTTCCCTGTATTTACATGTCCTTTTTTTGAGAAGGAACATTCATCGGTAAATAGAATATTGGAGAAAGAGTTTGGTTTGTTGATGATTTGCTGCTGTGCCCACTGACAGAAGTGTACATGATTCTGGAAATCATTCCCATGTAGTTCCTGACGTAGGTGTGCATGGTAAGGATGGAAATAGTGATGTGTAAGAATATGATGTACACTGGTTTTAGGAATACCAATATTGTGTTCAAGCTGTCATGTGCGCACATGGAAATTCATAGCAATAAAAGTGAGAACAGTGACTTAGGCAGCTTCCTATGTGGAAGTTCAATGATGATTGCATTGTTGTGAGTCGAATCTTCCCATTTCCTGAAGCATCGCAACAAAACGAGAAAATATACGCCAGGAAGGTGGGTTCTTATCAGGATATCACTATCTGTACAGTTCCACTGCCTGTGTAGCATTTCGCCTACCTTCAATGACAATGACAACAATAAAAGAAATGTTACGACAATGCAGTCTGTATGAAGGATAGCCTTTACTGTATGTGTACTCTACACATCAGTATTTAAAAGGATTAAAGTACCATACTAAATGTACCCTTATAAAAGAACAGTATTGCAATTATTGTTCTGCTAACTTACACTCCCCATAGGTGAGCAGCATTTCTAACTTCTCTTTGTTGGTGTACAATCTACTCGCAAAACTCCAACAGCAGTGGTTGACGGAATGACGGGTGTGAATTTTACTTATTTTTACATTTGTCCTCTGTCAATGTCAGCACGTGGATGTGTTCCATTACCATGAGTATCTCCACTAAGCACTGGGAGTGACATCATCAGTTTTGTGTTATGTAATTACATAATTTTGTGTTTCAGTGAATGGTAAATTGTGATACATTTTTGAATAGGTCTTCAGGAGAAAAAATTTAGTACTGAATAAAATATACAGTGTGCCATTTAAAAGAGTCATTCCGCTGTTCATATCTTTGTTTTTTACAAAGCTACAACACAGGCAATCATGCTAATTGATGTCCCTCTGACAGCTAAAGAACATTTACTTTAAACATTTTGTAATTTGCATCTGGACAAACAGTTACTCGAACTGGTCAAGATAAATGGGACACCCTGTATACAGCATCAATAACTTTTTATCCACTTCATGCAGCTATTCTACTTGTCCATAACTATGCCAAAATGACCAAGAGGTAGGATGGGTTACAGAAATAGGAAGGTTCCTGGTGTCAGTGACATGTTGCTGCAGTTGCTCTCAAAATTTGCAACATTTGCAGGAGGTCAACACTTCAGCATGTTGTTACTGTAGCAGTTTCTGCTGCTGCTGCTGCTGCTGCAGCTACCATAATTACATAAACTGGTTCCCCAAGATGATGCAACTGGATCAATGGATGCACAAGACACATTTGTCACCAGTTTTACAACTCATTCTCAAGGTGCAGGTTCAGATGCATTAAGTCAAAAACTAGGGGACAACATGACACCCAATCCAGCGTATAACACGTGGCCAACAGGAAGAATTCAAGCTTTTTGAAGAACTGAAACAATTGAAATGACACACTAGCCAGAAATGTGAGCATCAATCAAGAGTGTTACCCAAAACAGGCAAACATATATGAGTGGTAGAACATCAGCAGGCCTGGCTTCTAAGCAACCACACTCCCAACAGCATTAAGTCAATGGTTACCCTCTCTTCACACCTCATAAACCAGAGGCTTTTCCAACATACATGATTAAATCATGCCCTGTCAGCAGACACTGTTACTGCAACCACTTTGTTGGCTGCTAGCATCATTGGTTCTGAACTGTGAAGGGGTTAGGCAACTCAAGGAAAATGACTAATGAACCAAGGTTGAGGCAATGTAGGGTACAATGTAGGGAAGTTTGCTCCTCAGCAGTTCAGAAAAGCTGGTGTTAGTATCAATAATGCAGATGGCACAGGCTGTGAAGCAGTCATTTCATGGAAGAACATTGTGTCAGGCAGCATGCCCGACAATGGGGTGGTCTACCTGTCTCTCAGCAACAGTTTCTCAGTGGCCATTCGTATGGAAATACAGCTTCTCAGTTGTCATGCCCATGTAGAATGCATCAGAGTGGTGGCAGCTTAGCTTGTAAATCATGTGACTTGTCGCATAGGTAGCCTTGCCTCTTGATGAGGTAGGTGATTTTGTGATTGGTCTGGTCTAGGTGGTGGTGGTGGTGGTGGTGGTGGATGTATGGGCCAGGATTTGCATCATGGTCTATTACAGGGATATGGGAAAACATACAAGGGAATATGAGCAGGCGTATTAAAGGGATGAATGAATATATTGTGTAGGTTCAGTGGACAGCAGCATGACACTGTTTGAGGAGTGGGAACGATAGTGGGTAGGTCATTCCTCATTTCAGGCCACAAAAAGAGGTAGTTGAAACCCTAGCAGAGAATATGATTCAGATTCTACAGTCCTGGGTCATAATGAGTCATGAGGGTAATGCTCCTCTGCAGCTCGGCAGTGGGACTTTAGGAGATGATGGGTGACAGGAGAAATCTCCTGGGACTCATCTCTCCAGTCATCCCATCACCCCCAGTTAGCCCCACCATCTGGCCACAGAGGAGTGTTCTCCATGTTACTACCACCCAGGAATGGATCAACTGAATCATATTCTCCAACAAGATTTATGAACGTGGCCTGAAATGAGAGATGTCCTACCCACTATCCCTCCTACACTTACCACAGTGGTATTCTGCCACCCACTAAAACTACACAATAACTTCGTCCATCGCTACACAACCCCTGTTCCCAACCCCTTGTCTGATGGCTCATATTCCTATAACAGACCAGGATGTCCCATACATCCTCCTCCTCCACCACCATCACCAGTCCTGTCAGAAGCATCAACTATCCCATAAAATGCAGGGCTACCTGTGAAACAAGCCATGTGATATACAATCTAAGCTGCAAACACTGTGCTGCATTCTACTTGGGCAAGACCACAGACAAGCTGTCTGTCTGCATGAATGGTCACCAACAAAGTGTCCTGAAAAAACAACAGGGCCTCACAGTGGTTGAGAGCACTGTCCAAAATTGTGTCTTAATGACTGCATCCACCGATGTGCTTCCTACCAACATCAGCTTTTTAGAACTGTAGAGATAGGATATATTGCAGGGTGGGTTCCTATGTTCCCATAAACCTCCTGGTGCATCCTGCACCTACTTAACTGTTTCCCTGTTCCCAGTCCAGCATCACACAACCTTATATTCCACAAAAGCATCCATAGTCTGCCGTGTAGTGCATGGTAGGGTGTAGTTTCCATTCTAAGAATTGTTCGGGATTTTTTCATATTCCATTCATGTATAGATCTTGGAAAGAATAACTTCTTAATTCATCTTCCTCAAAATCTATGAATGATATAAATATGGGTTTGCTTTTCTTCAAGCTATTTGGATGGGCAAATTCTAAAGTTAGAACTGATATTTCTGTAGAACAAAAACTAACCTTACAGAGATAATGTTCTATCTGTTTATAGATTCAGTATGATTTTGCACTTTTAATCTACATTTCATAACAAATTCTGGTCCACTATCACATCTGTCCCTCAAAATGTCAGTTTAAAATGTAGTGTAAAAATTCAATTTCACCATTAGATAAATTGGAAATTTTCAGTGTTCCCAGATACAACAATTTTTTATGGTAACTAACATTTCTTCTTTTTCTTCTTCTTATTATTATTATTGTTCATTTTTTAACCTATTCCAGGATTACCCCTACTTAATTTTGCGTTGACAGCACTGAAATGCCCTGACCAGATATCCTATTCTTCCTTCCACAGTGCTTTAATAATTCTCACTACATATATCTTTCCATTACAAAGGAAAATACAGAAGAAATGCTCCGGTTTCCTTTTCACGCCACTGCAAAGATGAGTGATGTAGATATTAGTGTCATGTTCATTGAGAAACAGCTAAAATCAGTGACATTGAACAAGGATTAAGGGCATGAAGAAATCCTTGTAATATCCTATATTCAATTTATACCTCAGTCAAATCCTGTTTTCACTGTAATACATTACACTGTAGATATCTTGAACTAACTGTGCCCAGTGATTGGAAAGAAGCACAGGACATACCTATCTACAAAAAGGATACCAGAAGTGTTTAACAAAACTACCACACTATCTCATTGACGTCCATGCATTACAGAACCTCAGAACAGACTATGAACTCAATATTTCAACAGAATTACATACTAGATGCATACCCACAAAGATTCTGATCATGCATGCTGTGAAATTTTGGGTGAAGGATGTAGGGACAAATGATTACCACAGGTTGAGGTCAGGATGATTTCTGGAGCAGTGAATGTGTTTTAAGGATAGCACCCAGATTCACAGTTCAGAAATGCTTGTGGTGGTGGTGGTGGTGGTGGTGGTGGTGGTGGAGGTGGGGACAAACCAGGTGGCCTGGGCTGTGAAGCAGCCATTGAAACTTGGTAGGTTATGTTCATCTGCATGCTGTGCATGGTGCTCCATTTTGCTCTTGGCGATGTGTCATGTTTATGATAAGCATCAATCTATCCTTTCTGTAACTGTTGACTTTTTTTTCGTCATCAGTTTTCTGACTGGCCTGATGTGGCCCACCATGAATTCCTCTTCTGATCCAAAATCTTAATCTCAGAGTAACAGTTGCAACCTATGTATCAATTATTTATGGGATGTATTCTATCTTCCTATCTCCTCATTCCTTAGCTTACAGGCCCACATAATTTTCAACATTCATTTGCAGCACAATCTCAAATGCGATTCTTTTGTTCTGGTTCTTCTGCAGCCCATGTTTCACTATCATACAAGGCTGTGCTCCAAACATACTTTCTCAGAATTTTCTTCCTCAAATGAAGGGCTATGTTTGATACCAGTAGACTCCTCTTGGCCAGGGAACACCTTTCAGCCAGAGCTAGTCTCCTTTTGATGTCCTTTTGCTTCATTATTGGTTGTTTTGCTGTCTAGGTAGTAGAATTACTTAACTTCATCAACCTTGTGACCATCAATTTCACTCTGAAGTTTCTCACTATTTTCATGTCTGCTACTTTTCATTAATTTCATCTTTCCTTAGATTTACTCTCAATTCATATTCTGTACTCATTAGATTGATCACTGATATACTTTTACCTTCAGTTTTAATCAGATTCCTGAATTTTCATCATTGCTGCTATGCTGTACAGATTGAACAGTAGGGGTGAAAGACCACATACCTGTCTTACACTGTATTTAATCAAAGCCATTTGTTCATGGTTTAATCACTTATTATTCCCTCTCAGCTCTTGTAAATATCCTATTACCACTCTCTTGCTATAGCTTACCCCTAATTTCCTCAAAATTTCAAATATTTTGCACCATTTTACATCGTTGAACACATCTTCCAGGTCAACAAATCATATGAATGTGTCTTCATTTTTCTTTAGTCTTGCTTCCATAATGAACATCAGAATTGCCTCCCTTGTGCATTTACCTTTCCTATAGTCAAACTGATCACAATTAATAAATCTTCAATTTTCTAACCCATTCTTATTTTTGTCAATAAGTTGGATGCATGACCTGTTAAGCTGACTGTGTGATAATTCTCACACTTCTCAACTCTTTGAGTCTTTGGAATTGCATGGATGATGTTTCTCCAAAAGTCAGACGTTTTTTGCTGGACGCATACATTCTACACACCAACGTGAATTATTGTTTTGTTGCCACTTCCCCCAATGATTTTAGATATTCTGATGGAATGTTATCTACCCATTGTGCCTTATTTCATCTTAAGTCTTCCAAAACTCTTTTAAATTCTGATTCTATTACTGGATCCTCTTTCTTTTCTAACTAGACTCCTGCTTCTTCTACCACATCTGGCAAATCTACCCCTTCATAAAGGCCTTCAAAATAGTTTTTCCACCTATCTACCCTCTTCCCTGAATTTATCAGTGGCCTTCCCATTGCATTCTTAATGTTACCACCCTCACTTTTAATTTCAGCAAACATTGTTTTGACTTTCCTACACACTGAATTAGTCCTTCTGACCATCATTTCTTTTTCGATTTCTTCACATTTTTCATGCAGTTATTTCATCTTAGCTTCCCTGTTGCTATTTATTTCATCCCTCAGCAACTTATTTTTGTCTTCCCAAATTTTCCTGAATAGTTTTGTGCTTCCTTATTTTATTGATCAACTGAAGTAATTCTTCTGTCACCAATGGTTTCTTCACCGTTACCATCTTTGTATCTGTGTTTTCCTTTAAACTTCTGTGATTGTACTTTTTAGAGACATATGTTCCTCTTCAACTGTTCTGCCAAATGAGCTATTTCTTATTGCTTTATCCAGAGCCTTGAAGAACTTCAAGCATATCTCATTCCTTAGCATGTCTGCACCCCACTTCTTTGTGTATTGAGTCTTCATAATTAATCTCTTGAACGTCAGCCTACACTTCACAACAGTTGACATTATGAAGTAAGTAACTTCTAGGCCAGTAGATTCCAAATCTTTAGTTACGGTATTCAAGGAAATGCTTCTGTGATGCTAGACAATCAATTTATTCCTCTGTAAAGGGGAAGAAATGTAATTTATGAACTTCATAGTTTTTCTGGTGTAAATTACAAAGAGTTGTTCATGAAGTTGCCCTTATTGAATCTAATACAAAATTCAGTAAGCATTTACAGACAGAAATAATCAAACAAGAAAAACATATGAAAATTTCCAAATGGCATTGAAATATTCAACTATCATTTTACAGATAACCCACATAATCGAGACAAATATATGTTCTTTATCTTCAGAACATAATGAATCTTTAAATTTGCTGCTGCTTTCTCTTGCATACCATTAAGTCCTGGTCAGTTATCCAAGCAGGTAACCTCATTAGGCTGCGAAGTTTTGTTCCTGTGCTTGGGAAATATTTTGTCTTTGTTGTGAACCGTAACATTTTGTTGGTATTCCTTTCTTTGCTAACAAAAAATTCAAAATCACTTTTGTCCTCAATCAGATAATAAGATAGAGGGATCATGGGTGAAATTTGTGGCAATTGGATGCACTGTAAATCCTGAAGGTGTAAATCTAGATTTGGGAATTGCTTGAGGTTTTGAAGGAAAAATTCCTGTTTCTTTGAAAGAGTCAGCTCAGCTGGTGTCATTTCTTTCAGCCAGGCACTTCCAAAAATCACACCTGTGACTGTTTTAACTCTTCCAATTGTCCAGTACTTAAGTCAGCAATGTCCCAGAATATTCAAATTGTTTGAAAATACCCTTGTCAAGTAGCAAACATTCACATTTTTAATTCCTTTAGAAGCAATTTAGAATCTGTAGTTTCCTTGAGCAGCAGAGAGAATAAGAGGCATCAAAGATGTCGTTTACCTCCATTAACAATGAGGTAGGTTTTGTGAGGATAACGGCTATCACTGAGTCTTATCTGTTACTTGAAAACAAGTGTCATCAGGTAAATTGATATGATTTTCGTCTTTATACATCTTTCCTCTGAACAGAATCATTGGAGAAATACTTTTAACTACAGCATGTACATGTTCAACTACTGTTGCATTTTCAGTTTGTACATGAGCAATAATCTAACGTCCTCATATTACAGCAAATGTATGAAGCAAGTGTCGCTAAGGTTTTACTAGACTGACTTTTCCCCATTCAGTTACTCACTAGCTTCATACAACTAATAATTTTGCATATTCAGTAACTGTGTTCTAGCAAGAGATTCAATAAAAGCTGTGACCTTCCACGTCTCACTCATACTTTCAGAATTGAGCAGTGGGTTTCATTTGAAACTGGAAAATAAATTTCTTTACGCCACATTCATTCATAATAATAAATTATTTACAGTAATCAAGTTGTAATCAATGGAAACTAAAATAGTGACACTGGATGGAGTGACTCACTTTTTGTGACCCTAAGCATAAGACAGGTTATCCAGATGTGAACCATTGATTTTCAACAACATTACGCACACATTTTTGTCCCATACAAAGGAGACAGCTCTTAGTAGTATTGTAACAGCCGTCTCTCTACAATTTATTTTGTACATTGAAACAACAACTAAACATAGTGAAAGAAGCAGTATCAAAATTCATTAACACGGCCACAATAACAATGGAGCAAACTGAGAGCCAAATGGAGGATGAGAAGTAGATAAAAATTTGTGAGAAGAAATTGAAGAGGAAGAGGAGGCATTTCATTTCTGTTCATGTAACAAGACACTGGCTGAAAAATTTAAGAATGATGAAGTTACACATTTCATTGGATACAGTAGTCAAACAACATTTTCCCAAAATATATTTTTACAGAATCTCCATTTACTACCGTATCATAATGCAAACAGATGAACAATTATTGTAAACAGCAAGACACGTCAGTACATTCATATGTAAATATTTAAACAATGAAGTAATCCAGGACATAATAATGATAATAATAATAATATGAAATCAGTAAACTGCTACTTTCCACAGAGTGGAGGTAAGTCGTACACAGGCACAACAAAAAAACTACCAAACATGTGAACTTCAGACAAACAGCTCACCTGTGAATGACCATTGTCTCTGACCTCCGAGGTGGACTGTGAGCAACTGCACATGATGGGTGAAGCAGTCTGGGTGGTGAAGAGAGAGATGAAGCTGGTACAGGATGGGAAAGTGATAGAACGGTAGATGTGGGTGACTGAAGTGATGGTTGTGGGTGCATACAGTGATGTGGTACGGACAGGGCAGGGGAATTGTGTGTAGTCAGAATGCTGGACCAGGAAGTGGTGAGGAGGGGGGGGGGGGGGGGGGGGGGGGAAGGGTGAGGAAAATGTGAGAATTAGAAGAGCAGAAAAAAGACTGTGCATGTACTTGCGAAATAGAAGGCTGTGCAGTGCTGCAGGGTGGTCCAGTTATCTCTTGGCCACAATTTGTCTGTTTCCTTTCATGCGAACATACAGCTTGTTGGTTGTCACATGCAATAGAACGTGGCACTGTGGTCACAGCTTAGCTTGTAGATTACACAAGCATCTGTCAGCCCACACGCCTTTTACACTGAAGGGTGAATATGTGTATTTTCATTCGTGTGTGTGTTAACTGTCAATTGTAAGTGCTTCCAAACACACACTGCCATTCATTGCCATCTGACTGGATCTGAACAATTATACAGTCCTTTAAATTCCTGGTCCTCATATAAATTGACAATTTAAATTGCTGTCTGTGGACACTAACACTTTGGTTCATCTGGGCTGAACTGTGATGGATTCGATGAAGTAGCATGCAGGAGCAACCACCTGTGGGTGAAAATGCAGTGAGCTTCAATGGAGCAGCATGGGGATGAAGCCAATTTCATTAGATGATGGATCTCACTTGACTGATTGATTGATTGAGAGGGGTTATGGGACCAAACGGGGAGGTCATCAGTCCCACGATTCCTAAGTTAGACACACAAGAAACAGGGTCCAATGAAAGTGGATGGACCTAGTCAGGGGAGTCAAATAATAAAATAATGAAGAGTAAACACACACAGTAAAAGGCATGTAAGTTTAGATCAAATGTGAAAACTTGGGGAAAAAAAAGCAAAAAAGTGGGGTGGTCTTCCCATGGGGGAGTGATCATGGTCTTGTTACCATCCATGGGTCAGAGGGGTATGTGAGGAATGATGTGAGGTGCATTACAGTGAGTGGAGATGGGGATCCCAACATAAGGAAGTGATACGCATGCCAACCGGCAATCCCACGCAAGACCGTGTCAGGAGGGAGACAGTCGTCATTGGCGAAGAGTGCAGGGTACATCGGATGGTCAGGGAATTGGTGAATGATGACTGATTAAGAAAGTAGTCGTTTGCCCAGTCATGTGTGTAGAGGGGGAATCCCCACCTCTATGAGGAGACTATCAACGGGACTAGTGAGAAAGGCACCAATAGCCAGATGAACCCCACAATGAATGGGTCAAGCAGATTCAAAGTGGAAGGCGTGGCTGAGCTTTAAACCTGACCACCACAATGTAGTCTGGAGAAGACCAGGTCACAGTAAACATGGAGAGAAGTGTGACACAGTCTGCACCCCAAAATGCAAGGGCCAGGACGTGGAGAGCATTAAGTTTCCATATACATACAGTATTTTGGCGGCAAATGTAGGGCAGCCATGTCAGCTGGTTACCAAAAATAACGCCCAAGAAACAGGACTGTGCTTCAACATCAAGAAGCTGGTCACCTAAATAAAATTCTGAAATGGGGTGTACTGTGAGTCAACGATAAAAGTGCATAACCCACATTATGGAGGGAGAAAACTGGAAGCCATAGGAGTTAGCCCAACAGAGGCCCATGGGATGATTTTTGGAGCCGGCGCTCAGCAGATCTACTTAGTGGGAGCTGGATCAGATGCAAAAATCATCGACGTACAACACCAGAATAACCAGAGGTCCAACAGAGGTCACAAGCCCATAGACAGTAAGGAGGAAGAGTGTGACACTTACCACAGAACCCTGTGGGATACCATTCTCCTGAATTCCAGGGGTGCTGAGGGCAGTGCCAACTTGAGCCCGAAAGAGCTGCTGAGAGAAAAACTCACGGATAAGAATCTGAAGGGGAACATGGAAGCCCCAGTCATGGTTGGTAACTAAAGTGTGATGGGACCAAGCCATGTTGTGTGCCTTATGTAGGAGAAAAGAAGACCATGACAAGGTGCTGACAGTGAGTAAAAGCATGTTAGATGGCTTTTTCCAATCCAAGTAAATGGTCAGTTGGAGATCATCTCACTTGGAAGCCACAGTGTTACTAGGACAAAAGGCCCAGAGATTTGAGTACCCAACATAATCTGAAGCTAACCATCTTCTCATGCAGTTTACGTAGTACATTTGTGAGATTAATTGGTGGTAGCTGTCGAGAGCTGTTGGGTTCTTCCTGGCCTTAAGGACAGGGATAACTATACTATCTCGTCATTGTGACGGAAAAGCAGTTGTGAACCTAATGCAGTTGAAGATCCTAGACCATCTGGTTGTGGACATAATCTGGGCCAGCTGCGATGTCCTGTGAAGAGGTAAGAGCCTGCAAGAATTCCCATTCAGTGAAGTGTTCACTATATCACTCAGTGTGATCATACAAAGGGTGGGGGGTCTGGTCAACACTGCATTAGTGTCTGAGAAAGGTAGCAGGATAGAAAGATGATGTCAATGAAATCACAAAGTGTTCTTCTGCGAGGTCCAATGGATCAGTGCACAGACCACCTTTAAGGTTAATGTCCTGGACAACTGACTGTTACTTGCAGCCCAGAGCACTACGGAGCTCGGACCGAACCTGCAATTAAGAGGCATACGTCCGCAGAGAGCACACACAGTGCTCCCAGCATTCTTTTTTATGCTGCTCAATAAGGTAGTGAGCCTTAGCACGAATGCACTTAAAACTGAAGAAGTTCGTCTGTGAAAGGTGTCGTTTAAAATGATGCAGTGCCTGTCAGCGGGTGTGGACAGTGACTGTAACATCCCTGGCACTCCAAAGTACTGATCAACGATGAGGGGACGTGTTGGTAGGGGGGACAGCAGTGACAGCAGCGTGAAGAATAGTGGCAGAGGTGCCTCGCAAGACTGCACAAATGCAATTCGACAGGGAGGTGTAGAAGTGCGCAGCAGACATATACAGAGGGCAACTGGCCCTGTGGAATACTCGACTTGGGGTCCTGTCTGCCAGGCGGTGGCAGGGGACCGATAGAATCACTGGAAAGTGGTCACTGTCATGAACGTCATTACGGGCTGGCAAATGGAGGGAAGCCACGAAGGCAAGAGAGGAGATCGTGAGATCGATGGTGGTAAAGGTGCCATTAAGAGCATTCGAGAGGGTAGGGGACCCCTCATTGATGAGACACAAATTCAGGTCCCTAATAAATTGGTCAAATAGGAGACCCCCACCCATTGAAGTGTCACTCTCCAACAGTGGATGGTGGGCATATAAGTCCCCAAGGAGGAGAAACAGCTGTGGGAATTGTTGGATTAAGGTAGACAGTGCAAAGTAAGGATTTATCCTAACTGGAGGGAGGTGGACACTGCAAATGGTGATTGCCAGAGACGTTTGCACTCTAACCACTATTGCTTCCAAGTTGGTACATAGTGGATCCAGTCACTACAACGTTGAAGTGAACCAAAGTGCAGATCCCACCAGATGCTTCCCTGTGGCCAGTAAATTTCCGGCAAAAGGTTGCATTTCTGGTAAGTGATGATAGTATCCATGAAAATTCCAGTGGATGATTGTGTGGCCAGAATCCAGATTACTTACACTTACACACACACACACACACACACACACACACACACACACACACACACACACACAAAACCTTTTGGAACCTTGTCTTATGATTTATCTTTCTTCTTGTTCATTTTCTCCTCCTCCTCCTCCTCCTCCTCCTCCTATTTCAGAGGCAGAGGAGGGTAGAGCACAGAGGGAGTACAGGTTTCTGCAAGATCCAGAACTGAAAGAGAGCAGGTAACCTTGGGATGCACAGACTAACTGACTGATTGTAGGAGTCTTACAGCCTGAGACATGCTGGGCAGAGGGGTCTTGGGAGAGAGCCCGATCATTGACAGGTGCCAAAAATGGGCGTACTACTTCGGCTGGTGAGAGGGAGCAGATCCAGAGAGGAAGTTGTGGCAACAGCAGGGAAAGAGGAGGGAGAGGGTATAGGGGGATGGGGCTGGGCAAGGAAGAGGTAGGTGGAGGAAATGAAGTAACAGAGAGGAAAGCTGAAGATTGTGACACTAGATGGAGTGTCACATTCTTTTGGTGAACCTCAGCATAAGACAGGTGATCTGGAGACTTGTATTCTTGGATTTTCTTTCTCTCTTGTATGCCTGGCAAATCTGGCTAGTGAGGGGAGCCGCTTTCAGTACATTTGTCACACACAGGTGTCAGAACACAGGGGCTTCCCTCATGGACTGGGTGTCCACAGTCAGCAAACAGAGTGTCTGCCATGCAACGGGATGACATATGCCCAAAACACAGCCACCGAAAGCACCACACAGGTGGATAGGCATATGGCTTCACGTCACCATTGTAGCACATAACCTTGACCTTCTCTGTGAGGGTATTCCCCTCAAAAGCTAGAATGAAGGCACCACTATCACAGCAGTTGTGTTTGTGGCCCATATGCACATGCCAAACAAAATTAACGCACACTTCTCCAGATTAGCCCACAGTTCATCATCAGTTTGCAGGGCGAGATCCCAATGAAAAATCACTCTCCGCACCATATTCAGAGATTGGTGAGGGGTAATACACTGGCACATTGTCAAGATGATCACAGGTGCAAAGAGCTGCCGATTGGGATGCAGAAAATGCTTTGATCAATAATTTTGTCCTGAATATTTTCCACAAAAAACAATAGCATTGTGGCAGTGAATGTGTTCCCATATCTACTCATACAGATGAGGTAATGGGGTAAGTGTTTCATCCAAAGATGGCTAGCCTGGCCCTCCTCCCATGGTGTAGCGAGGAAAGGAGAGGTTGCTGGGTAACATGAGGCAGCATTCAATGATTGTTCACCTTTCGAAGAAGCACCCGTTTGAGATCGGCCAGATTTTTGCAGCTCCATATGTTTCATGCCCCCCCATGAACCATGGACCTTGCCGTTGCTGGGGAGGCTTGCGTGCTTGAGAGGCCAGACAAACATGTGGCTCCTGAAGAGGGGCAGCAGCCTTTTCAGTAGTTGCAGGGGGCAACAGTCTGGATGATTGACTGAGCTGGCCTTGTAACATTAACCAAAACGGCCTTGCTGTGCTGGTACTGCGAACGGCTGAAAGCAAGGGGAAACTACAGCCGTAATTTTTCCCGAGGACATGCAGCTTTACTGTATGATTAAATGATGAAGGCGTCCTCTCGGGTAAAATATTCCGGAGGTAAAATAGTCCCCCATTCGGATCTCCGGGCGGGGACTACTCAGGAGGACGTCGTTATCAGGAGAAAGAAAACTGGCATTCTACGGATCGGAGCATGGAATGTCGGATTCCTTAATTGGGCAGGTAGGTTAGAAAATTTAAAAAGGGAAATGGATAGGTTAAAGTTAGATATAGTGGGAATTAGTGAAGTTCGGAGGCAGGAGGAACAAGACTTTTGGTCAGGTGATTACAGGGTTATAAATTCAAAATCAAATAGGGGTAATGCAGGAGTAGGTTTAATAATGAATAAAAAAATAGGAGTGCGGGTTAGCTACTACAAACAGCATAGTGAACGCATTATTGTGGCCAAGATAGACACAAAGCCCATGCCTACTACAGTAGTACAAGTTTATATGCCAACTAGCTTTGCAGATGAAGAAATTGATGAAATGTATGACGAGATAAAAGAAATTATTCAGGTAGTGAAAGGAGATGAAAATTTAATAGTCATGGGTGACTGGAATTCGTCAGTAGGAAAAGGGAGAGAAGGAAACATAGTAGGTGAATATGGATTGGGGGGAAGAAATGAAAGAGGAAGCCGCCTTGTAGAATTTTGCACAGAGCATAACTTAATCATAGCTAACACTTGGTTCAAGAATCATGAAAGAAGGTTGTATACCTGGAAGAATCCTGGAGATACTAAAAGGTATCAGATAGATTACATAATGGCAAGACAGAGACTTAGGAACCAAGTTTTAAATTGTAAGACATTTCCAGGGGCAGATGTGGATTCTGACCACAATCTGTTGGTTATGAACTGCAGATTGAAACTGAAGAAACTGCAAAAAGGTGGGAATTTAAGGAGATGGGACCTGGATAAACTGGAAGAACCAGAGGTTGTACAGAGTTTCAGGGAGAGCATAAGGGAACCATTGACAGGAATGGGGGAAAGAAATACAGTGGAAGAAGAATGGGTAGCTCTGAGGGATGAAGTAGTGAAGGCAGCAGAGGATCAAGTAGGTAAAAATACGAGGGCTAATAGAAATCCTTGGGTAACAGAAGAAATACTGAATTTAATTGATGAAAGGAGAAAATATAAAAATGCAGTAAATGAAGCAGGCAAAAAAAAATAAAAACGTCTCAAAAATGAGATCGACAGGAAGTGCAAAATGGCTAAGCAGGGATGGCTAGAGTACAAATGTAAGGATGTAGAGGCTTGTCTCACTAGGGGTAACATAGATACAGCCTACAGGAAAATTAAAGAGACCTTTGGACAGAAGAGAACCACTTGTATGAATATCAAAAGCTCAGATGGCAACCCAGTTCTAAGCAAAGAAGGGAAGGCAGAAAGGTGGAAGGAGTATATAGAGGGTTTATACAAGGGCGATGTACTTGAGGACAATATTATGGAAATGGAAGAGGATGTAGATGAAGACGAAATGGGAGATAAGATACTGCGTGAAGAGTTTGACAGAGCACTGAAAGACCTGAGTCGAAACAAGGCCCCGGGAGTAGACAACATTCCATTAGAACTACTGATGGCCTTGGGAGAGCCAGTCATGACAAAACACTACCATCTGCTGAGCAAGATGTATGAGACAGGCGAAATACCCACAGACTTCAAGAAGAATATAATAATTCCAATCCCAAAGAAAGCAGGTGTTGACAGATGTGAAAATTACCGAACTATCAGTTTAATAAGTCACAGCTGCAAAATACTAACGCAAATTCTTTACAGATGAATGGAAAACTGGTAGAAGCGGACCTCGGGGAGGATCAGTTTGGATTCCGTAGAAATGTTGGAACACGTGAGGCAATACTAACCTTACGACTTATCTTAGAAGAAAGATTAAGAAAAGGCAAACCTACGTTTCTCGCATTTGTAGACTTAGAGAAAGCTTTTGACAACGTTAACTGGAATACTCTCTTTCAAATTATGAAGGTGGTAGGGGTAAAATACAGGGAGCGAAAGGCTGTTTACAATTTGTACAGAAACCAGATGGCAGTTATAAGAGTCGAGGGGCATGAAAGGGAAGCAGTGGTTGGGAAGGGAGTGAGACAGGGTTGTAGCCTCTCCCCGATGTTATTCAATCTGTATATTGAGCAAGCAGTAAAGGAAACAAAAGAAAGATTCAGAGTAGGTATTAAAATTCATGGAGAAGAAGTAAAAACTTTGAGGTTTGCCGATGACATTGTAATTCTGTCAGAGACAGCAAAGGACTTGGAAGAGCAGTTGAATGGAATGGACAGTGTCTTGAAAGGAGGATATAAGATGAACATCAACAAAAGCAAAACGAGGATAATGGAATGTAGTCGAATTAAATCGGGTGATCCTGAGGGAATTAGATTAGGAAATGAGACACTTAAAGTAGTAAAGGAGTTTTGCTATTTAGGGAGTAAAATAACTGATGATGGTCGAAGTAGAGAGGATATAAAATGTAGACTGGCAATGGCAAGGAAATCGTTTCTGAAGAAGAGAAATTTGTTAACATCGAGTATAGATTTGTCAGGAAGTCGTTTCTGAAAGTATTTGTATGGAGTGTAGCCATGTATGGAAGTGAAACATTTACGATAACTAGTTTGGACAAGAAGAGAATAGAAGCTTTCGAAATGCGGTGCTACAGACGAATGCTGAAGATAAGGTGGGTAGATCACGTAACTAATGAGGAGGTATTGAATAGGATTGGGGAGAAGAGACGTTTGTGGCACAACTTGACTAGAAGAAGGGATCGGTTGGTAGGACATGTTTTGAGGCATCAAGGGATCACAAATTTAGCTTTTGAGGGCAGCGTGGAGGGTAAAAATCGTAGAGGGAGACCAAGAGATGAATACACTAAGCAGATTCAGAAGGCTGTAGGTTGCAGTAGATACTGGGAGATGAAGAAGCTTGCACAGGATAGAGTAGCATGGAGAGCTGCATCAAACCAGTCTCAGGACTGAAGACCACAACAACAACAACAACAACAACATGTTTCATGCGTCAAGCATCTGCCCCAATACCAGCCAGTGTGACTAGCGGCTCTCCCCAAGGGTGCTACATAGCCAAACCGAGGTCTGTCTAGCACAGCGGCCATTGGCAGGAGTTGTGATGCTCCAAGAGTACAAGCAACCACTCCTTGGCATACATGGGGAGTGAACAACTCAGGAATCAGGGGAGTGCTTCCTGTGTTGTCAGGGGACTCAGCCCGATGGGTACATAACACCCCCGTCACACAGACTGGCTATGTGTGCCGGTGACCTAGCAGGGCAGAAGGTGGCTACCCGGGGGAAGGGAGACGGAATCCTCACTGCAGACGCCAGGGAGGGAGTCATTCCCCAAATGGCTCACACTAAAAAGAGGAAATTTTGAAGTTGAGGTCAAAACTCAAGTGGGGACCTAAAACCAAACAGGATGAATGTACAGGCAGAAAGAACACAATTGCAAACAATAAAGAAAACCAGGTGGATTGCCATGTCCATTTTTTTTGTGTGTTTAGGGCACTCACCTACGAAGGTCATTAGCGCCCAGTCACAAACGTTAGTGCAATAATACCGTAGAAAAATTCAAGGGAGCAGTAGCAGAGAGTACTCGCAAAGACGCAGATCTGTTTGGAGATGTCTGTCAATGCAATGAAACTAAGGATATGAGCTTGGCCGCAGTATCAGCAGCTTCATTCCCAGGCACCACAACGTGACCAGGAATCCACAACAAAAAGGACATGGGTGCCAGTATCAGCTAGCGACTGAGGGGACCATTCAATTCATTGCATGAGAGGGTGGTCCGAATATGAGTCCCAGTGACTCTGAATGGCGCTCAAAGAATCAGAGCAGATGGCATAGGCAGAATGACAATGGCGGAAGATATACTGAACAGCCTGATAGAGAGCAGAAAGCTCAGCTGTAAGGCTTGAACACTGGTCAAGGAGCAGATACTGAAAGGTATCATCCCCAATGACAAAGGCACATCCGACGCCAGCATTAGTCTTGGAGCCATCTGTGTAAATAAAGCCGTTATTAGTGGACCTCGAACAAAGTTCAAAAAACCTCAAGTGGTATATCGAATCCGTGATGTTCTCCTTTGGGAGCGACCCGAGTTCAAGGTGAACACGAACCTGAGCCTGGAGCGAAGGTGGCATCGGGCTTTCACCCACTCGAGAAGTAGTAGGGAGGGTAAAATCAAGTTGCTGAAGCAGGTGACGAAAGTGAACTCCTGGAGGTAACAGGGCAGAGACATACAGCCCATATTGGCAATCAAAAGAGTCGTCAAAGCAGCAGAAATATGATGGGTGGTTGGGCATTGACGTAAGTCGGCAGGTGTACCGACAACGCAACATATCGTGCTGGTAGTTTAGTGGTAAAGCTGCAGCTTCGGCATTCAGACTCTCAACAGGGCTGGTGTAGAATGCTCCAGTCGCCAGACGTAACCCCCCAATGGTGGATAGAGTTTAGACGGTGTAAGATGGACGGCCGGGCAGAAGAGTAGACAATGCTCGCATAATCTAGCTTTGATCCGACAATGGACTGATATAAGCGAAGCAGGACCATTCGACCTGCTCCCCATGATGTACCACTGAGAACACGGAGCACATTTAGGGAATGGATACAACGAGCAGCCAAATAAAGCCCATGTGGAGACCAGCAAAGTTTCCTTTCAAATGTAAGACCTAAAAATTTGTTTCTCTCCACGAATGGGAGAGCAATGGGACTGAGATCTAATGCTGGTGGAAGAAACTGTTTGTAACTCCAGAAGTTCATACAGACCATTTTCTCACCAGAAAAATGGAAACCGTTTGTGACACTCCAGGAATATAGACGGTTTAGACAATGCTGAAGACAGCGCTCCAGGAGACATGTTCTGTGAGCGTTGCAGTAGATTGTAAAGTCATCCACGAAAAGGGAGCCTGAAACCTCAGCTGGAAGGCAATCCATTATTGAATTGATAGCTATGGCAAAAAGGGCCACGCTCAAAATGGAGCCCTGGGGCATCCCATTCTACTGGCGAAAGGCATGTGACAAAACAGAACCCACACGTATCCTGACCATATGATCCATTAAAAATGCATTAATAAAGAGAGAGGCAACTGCGAAGGCCCAAAGTGTACATGGTGTGGAGAATTCCCGCCCTCCAACAGGTGTCATAAGCCTTCTCCAAAAAGTTGTTCATAATGAAGGTCGACAAGGTAACTAGGTGGTCAACGGCAGAGCGGTGCCTACGAAAGTCACAATGGACTGTGGCAAGAAAGTATCAAGATTCAAGGAGCTAAACCAATTGAGAATTCACCATGTGCTCCATCAACTTGCAGACGCAGCTGGTAAGGGAGATGTGATGATAACTGGAAGGAAGGTGATTGTCCTTTCCTGGTTTGGGAATGGGAAAAACAATTGCTTCACGCCAGTGTGTGGGAACATGACCTTCAGTCCAGATGCGATTATAGGAGCGAAGAAGACAGCCTTTACCTGAGCAAGAAAGGTTCTTCAGCATCTGAATAAGGATACCATTGGGCCCTGGAGTATTGGATCGGGTACAGACGAGTGCACTTTCGAGTTCCCGCATGGTGAAGGTGGCATTGTAACTTTCACGATTCAAAGACTGGAAAGAAGGTGGCCGTGCCTCCTCTGCTTATTTTTAAGGGGCGGAAGGCAGGGTGGAAATGGGCAGAGCTCATAACCTCTGCGAAAAAGCGGCTGAAGGCATTTGAGATATCCTCAGCATCCACAAGGACTTCATTCGCCACAGTCATGCCAAAAATCGGAGAGTGGACCTTGGTGCCAGACAGCTGGCACAGGCCAAACCAGACTACTGAAGAAGGGGTAAAACTGTTGGATGAGCTGGTGAAAGCCACCCAGCAAGCTGATAACACGACAACATTGTGCACAGAGTCGTTTATAACTCATACAGTTTGCTAACTTAGGACGGCGCTGGAAGGTGCGTAAAGTACGTCACTGAGCACGAATAGCGTCGCTGCATGTGGTAGTCCACCAAGGGACTGGGACTCGACATGGAGAAGAAGAAGTATGAGGGGTGGAATATTCAGCAGGAGTGAGAATAACGTCCATGAAGTATGCGACCTGACTATTACAGCTGGATAATTTTGGTCATGGAAGGTCACCAGGGAGGTGAAAAGCCCCCAGTCAGCTTTGGAGATGTTCCAGCTAGTGGAACATGGAGAAGGAGTGTGATGCAGGAGATGGATTATGCAGGGGAAAAGGTCGCTCGAGTATGTATTTGGATGAATGTTGTTCAACTGTGCAACAGTAACTTAAGCTTGCAAATTGTTAATGCATCTAATGTCAGTCCCTGTAATTAATTTGATTGATAAAATTGTTTGTTGAACCTGCCCAATTCATGTGACCTTTCCTTGTTTTGTGAACTGTGTACTTCCAATATCATGCCCTTTTCATAATGGTACAATTGCCAAAATATGGATTCTAATTAATTAAGCCTGCTAAAGTTTTTACTGCGCGGCTCATGACTGTTTTAATACGCTTTTAAATTGTAATAATATGAATGTTGTTAAGCAATAAATTGTATTACATAAAACAACAAATGAAAAAATATGTGAGTCCACATTCCACTTCTTTTCCTTAAAGCTGTCCAAACACTAGTTGTGTGGTATCAATGTCTTAATGATGGAAGGTGAGCAGCAATGTGACTTGCACTTCATGGAACACACAACTAAAGATTCAACAGGTAGGTTCATAGTTCATCTTCCATTTCAGGAAGAGTAAAGTTTGTTATGCAATTCTTTCCACAATGCAGCAAAATGCTTCTCTCAGACTGAGCAGAAACTAACAAGACAATCAAAGCTTGCGGAAAGCTACACAGAGTTTATGAGGAAGTATGAAGGTTTACGACACGGCAGTACTAGTCATAACAGAAGGCATTTCATAGTACACGCCACTTCAGCTCAACTACTAAAAGAGAGCAGCATTTGATTTTCTTGCCAAATCAAAAACAAATTTGTCACTAAACAGTCTTCCAATGATATGACCAACCATTCAACATTATTTGTAATCCATAACATTATGCTTTCACATACATCGCATTGCCTTCACAGTAGACATGGAGAATATGCATTGATAAGTTCTGGTAGTAGATGAAGATCGCACTTTCCAAAGAATATTGTGGAGGAGTGATAGATCTGCACCACCTTGGGAATACGAATGAAAGGCGATCACACACAGAATGACTTGTGCGCCCTTTCTTGCAGCCAGTAATCTGTTACAGTGAGCTCACAAAGAGAGTGAGCAGAGTGAGGCAGCAAACATTCTCACTAATCATTTCAATATCGACCATTGTATCTCAGGATGCAATACAGTAAGGGGTGAAATAAAGCTCCAGTAAGATCTCAGGAAGATATTGATAAGAGGTGGAGCTTCACTATGGAAATGGTACAGCAACACAGACGAACTATTCAAAAATATCCCCTCAGTGGTGCAAAAAACACAACTACTTTTACTGCTTGATAATGATGAGGATGTTAGAACTTGAGGTTTATTCTAGCATCCAGCTGTTCAACATTTTGAAACTGTGAACAATTTCAAACCAGCACCTAATATCTACAGCTTCAGCTTCACAAAATGCGCTGTACTGTGTGCCACATCATACATTTTTGATCCATTTGGATTAATTAGTCCCATTGTGATCACATTTAAGATACTTTTGCAATGTCTATGGCAGCATAAGTTAATGTGGAATGGGCCCTTGTCCTCAGAGTTGTACACCTTGTGGCAGACACTATACATTGAGATTCATATGACAGACAGCATGCATGTTGATCATATGGTCACTGCAGGAGGGACAGCTACCTGTATACAGAAGTCAGTACAAGATCTGGTTGATCATCCAAAGATTGATCATTTGATTCTGTTTCATGTATCAGAGACATACCTGAATATTACTGGAAGCAAATCCCAAACAGCTAACGTAGCTACAGAACATAGCTACACAGTTACTTTTACTTCACACAGGACAACCAGTGATAGATGAGCTACCAAACATGAAGTTAGATTTATTGAATTACTAAGCAACCCAAGATAAACTTGTGATACCCAAAGACAAGAAGACCTCTCTATGAAGTGCACGAGAAATTAATTTAATGACCATAATAATATTCTAAAAAGGGTTTTTTCAAGTTTGTCTGGCTATGATAATAGCAAGAAGAGTGACTATTACCATTTTGCAAAGGTGATTGATGTATAATTGCAATAACTAAATATTTTAGACAATTGTAGGTGGTAATTATCATGTTTAATGAATATCAAATGTGCTGTAACCTAGCTCTGGGGTAAAGTTACATATTTTGCAATGTCTATAGTATCAATGAATGATGATTGCTGCCATAAAGTCACATTCTAGTTCAAATAATGGGTTTAAACTTTTATTCACTTCAGGAATTTTTTCTCCTGCGCATGAAATCTGCTGCAAATGTGTGAAGAGTTTCTGCAGAGTGGGACAGCAATAGTTGCTTCATCAGGCTTCACTGTACTTGCTGATTTGAGAGTTTTATTCCATGCTATCTCATTCTCATTCAGTGAAGTGCTTTGCCCTAGATCTGTAGCACTGTGACAACGCCATTATATCAGGAGAGAAAATATGAAGTTACGATGCCATTAGCCAGTATGCGAGTATTCTTTGATATATTTTTGTAATTGTTCAGTAGGTAATTACATTGTAATATAAGACTTGAGACAACACTTCAGTTACCAGTGCAAATAAAGTTGCAAAAGTTGTGGAGTCAGGAAAGATTGGAGTGCAAAAAATAATAAGTATGGAGTGAAGATGAATAGGATATGTAGAAAGGTGTTAATTAATTAAAATCGGGTGTGCAGGGCACCCCACAGAAGGGCTAAAAACCATGGGCTGATGAAATTTGTTGGCACCCTGGAAGGTGGCCAGGAAACAGGGTGGGTGGGGTTTCATTACATGCCACAAAGCCAAACTTCCTTTGCTGCTGGTGAAACTCACCATCTCTCTGTCAGTCTCAGTGGTGCTGCTTCTACTTTCACTCACCTGAGCAATAGGACGCGGGGCTTCCCCGACAACAGGGCCTGATTGACAAAAGAGGAAATTGTGTGTTAATATAAAAAATACTTAATCTGCAAAAGTCAAACAAACAGTTGATAAATGAAGACTGTTTCAATATGACATTATAAAGAACAGAATCAATTACTTCAATCTTTTAGAGAGCCTAGTGAACAGTGAATAACTGAGCATCTAATCTAGTCAATTATGTACAACAGTGAACATTACTAACCGAGATCCACAAAGTCAGAACTTTATTCGAGGTGCAAGCTGGCTATCTGAATACCGCCAGGGGCAAATAAACGTTTATTGTCAACATTTCAAATAATTATTAACCAAATTTTATAATTTAAAATCCTGTAGTAATCTGCTTATTAAAACATACAATTTTATGTTACAGGGTTAACTCACTGTGGCAAGTTTAACGGTTAGGAACTGTGTGTATGACTGTATATGCAGCCTCACTCACTGCAAGCATATGCTGTCATTCTATTCATCCAGTATTTGACAATGAGAGCACTTTGCGACTTGCAGAATACTTCATCAAGAATTTCAAATTATCATTAACTTTTCTCAGGGATACCCCACATAAGGTAATAGCAAAAATGTTATCACTTTCCACATTTTTGCTGTTCATGCAGTAAAATTGCACATCAAACACATACAATGTAATCCTCCTTTCTTTACTTACAGATGGATACACATAGCAAGGAGACTGTGTAGCAGACGATGTGGGTTGTTTCTCAGGTGCATTCTTCGTAAAGGTGAGGCAGGAAGAAATTTGTTGGGTATGGGAACAGGATGGAGTAGAAGACATAATAGGAATGAGGTGGAAGTGTGTGGTGTACCATATGACTGGTACCTTACAATGCTGTCTTGTGACATTCAACAGAGTGCTGCCTGTTGCTAGCATGTTAATAAACCTGAAACAAACTCAGAGCAGCTCATCTTGCCCATGACACCCATTGCATAGTTTCTGTATAGGGACCACATGACACTGGACAATTTTCCAGTATTCCTGTGCTCTTCACAGCCTTCATAGACCACTGCACAATGGCTCACCAGCCAATCCAAGTCCCAGACATTACATCCACTGTCTACTTCTAAGTGCCATGACTATATTAATAAGAATGTAGCCCACAATACTGACATCACTAGTGCAACCTACTCTTTAGATACCTACAGCAGTGCCACTCAGTTTTTACAAACAGAGTGCAGAACTGGAGCTTCAAGAATAGTTCTCATATTATCAAACATCTTTCAGTGGATCAGGGCATTCTTTACATTGCCTTGCTCTAACATTCCCAACTATTCCTCTGAGCACAACAACAATGGAATCTAGGAAAACACCAGTGCAGCTTGCAGTGCTCAGCTTAGCTCATATTTGTGACAACCTTACAGCATAACAGGACTATTGTTATGTTTTTAGCACTAGGAAGCCATTTCACACGCCCAACATTATAATGTGCCTTCTGTGTTGCAATGAAGTTCTAATGTTCATGACAACCTAAGCCATTTCTCACCTTGTGTATGGATCATCTGCAACAGGTGGGATAGATGACCACGAGTTGATGACAGATGGGGAAATGCAGCTCCCTACTGGACTCCATGTAGAGAGGTGAGGCAGTAAGAGAAACAATTTTGTCTGGGAACAGACTGTAGTGAAAGTCTTGATGGAAAATGTTTTTTGAGCAAAGGGACAGTGGTACTGTACGTACATTATCTTCGGATACTTATCACAAATTCTCTCCAAATGTGTGTGCACATTTCTCCTATGTTTTTCAGTTGTTTCTACTACACAATTTACTCCCAGCCTCTTCATTTCAGAGGTAATCAGCTTTCATGTGTCATATGGTAAATCATAAAAAACATTATTGCTGACTGGATTCCTCATAAACACCCTCCTCATTAAACAAAACACAGCTCCATAAATAAATGTAAACACTTAAATTATACGAAGAAACTACTAAGACAGCCAAAACAAAATAAGGAAAACAATGCAATTGTCTCCAGTACACTATCTCATAAGGAGGAAGAAAAATAGTACATCGAAAAACAGTGTCTGTACAATTGTGATGGCTAATCTCCAACTACGATCTGGATTTTGACAGTCCTGACTAACAGATACATGCATTAATTAGGAAAGTTAGTTTGTATGCTCTATTACTGCAATGCCAGACATGTCATCCAGCCATAGATACTTAGCCTTAGCTGTGGTAGCTATTATAAATGTAAAAATGTAGCTTTAAAAATAGAAGAAGTGATCAAACCAATAACTATGCTGAACACACTAGTTACAAGACACAGACATCACTTTTCTCCAAGAATAAGTTATCGGTGAAAATATATGTCTAATAGTATATACCTAGCAAATAATGTAATAAAGATAAATAATATCTTCACTGACATTGCCACCCACAAAAAAAGCAAAATCCTTGCAGTTCTTTCTACAAAAGGAGTAAAGAAGACCTCTTGTGTTGGTGATATGAGGGCTATGTAGCACTGGAATGGAGACAGGGAAGGGTCTGAATGGGTGAGAAAACTGACTAATCAAGGCTGAAGCCAGGAGGGTTACAGGAACGTAGGATATACTGCAGGGGGAGTTCCTGGCCACAGTTTATTACTGGTAATTCATGCAGACAGACAGCTTGTTGCTTGTCATTCCCATGCAGAAATCAGCACATTGGTTGAAGCTCAGCCTCTATATCAGATGACTGGTTTCACATGTAGCCCTGCCTTTGGTGGGATATATGTTGTTTGTGACCAGCCTGGAGTAGATGGTGAATGAAGGATGTATGGGACAGGTCTTGCATTTAGTTCTATTACAGTGATCTGAGCCATTAAGTAAGGGTTGGGAGCAGGGATTGTGCTGGGATGGACGAGTGTATTGTGTAGGTTTGGTGGATGGAGGAATACCACTGTGGGACAGGTGTGGAGGATAGTAGGCAGTAGAGTTGGGCAACACGATTCCTTTTCCCGATTCGATTCCTACGATTCAATCTCACACTGCGAATCGATTCCTACGATTCGTTCACGATTCTTCCACGTTTCATTCTAGTCTGCGATGGCACGATTCCTACGGAATGCAAAAAGTTCTACATCTTACTCACAGATGGCAGGACATGTCTGAAATTGTCAATGGGGTTAGAATCGAACTGTATCATGATAAGATATGCCAGATATAGTTTATTTATGAGTAAACATGCGTGTGACGTTATAAGCGTGATTCTCGATTTATACATGTAATACCTTAATTGATGAAAGATCACGTTTGATTTAATTGCATCTATTGTTTATTTCAGTATGCCAGGAAATACGAGTCGATTTGTGCGAAAGGTGGTGCAAAATTACGTGGTATGTCAGTTTGGTTGTGTCGCTTGAACGTATCTAACTACAGACGTCTGTTTTATAGCAACAAAATCTAGCAGTGAGGCAGAGGTGGTTTGGCTCATATCCTATGTTTTTCTGTGCTGTCTTTCGAAGTCCACATCACTCTTGTAATTCATAACGCAGCTGACAGCCCTCCCACACAGCAAATTTAGCTTAACTTTCATTTCTTCTAAATACAAAGCATAGGTAATTTGCTTTTAATTTGTCAGAGAACTTGCCGCTGTCACTACTACTTACGTGAGAAGACGACATACTTCTAAACAGTAAGATTCAATCGTATACAGCGACATTACTTCACTAAAATTTAATATGAATCTGAACACGATAACATTCGAAAACTCGAACTTGAAATTATTAATTAAAAAGCTTTTGTTTAAAGACGGTATTACATGGCGATCCGCCAAGAATGGTATTGGTTAGAGAGCCTATATTCTCTCTATATAGGCTCTGTAATATTGGTCTAGTGCGACAGCCATTTAGTGGCAGCACTAGTGGAACTAACAGAATTAGCAGTGAAGTAATGTCGCTTTACGCTCGTTCCCGTCAGCCACCGCAAAGTGTCAGCTTGGTTTTCACGAGTAATAAATATTACGGCCCACGAACTTCGTTTGTTCGTTCCGATCTTCCTTTGTTCACACGCATCCTCCACTTGACTGCCATCTGGCGGTCGTAATCATTCGGCACGACTCGGCATGATTCGGAAGTTGCCTTCGAAGTATAGCGTACTAAGAATCGATGAATCATTGGAACTTGGAATCGTCACGACTCGGAAACATGCAATCGTTCTAACGATTCTTTTGAACGACGATTCGTCCGTATCACGAATCGATTCTTGCGATTCTTTATTTAGAGTCGTTCAAATGAACGACTCATTCACGAATCGCCACAACTCTAGTAGGCAGGACATTTCTGATTTCAGAGCACAATGATAGTTAGTCAGAACACTGGTAGAGGATGTAATTCAGTTGTTCCAGTCCTGGGTGGTACTGAGTTACAAGGGGAATGCTCCTCTGTGGCCAGATGGTGAGACTTTGGGGGTCGTGGGAAACTGCAAAGATAAAGCACAGAAGATTTGTTTTTGTACAAGGTTTGGAGGATAATTATTGTCTGAACACTTCATTGAGTCCCCCGGTATATTTCGAGGGGGGCCCCTCATCACTGCATATGTGGATAGACTGTATGGGAGGGACTTCTTGGTATGGACTGGGTAGCAGTTGTCAAAATGGAGGTATTAATTGTAGTTAGTAGGTTGGATATGGACAGAGGCAGAGATGTAGTCATCTTTGAAGTGGAGATCAACACCTAGGAACTAGGCTTGCTGGCTTGAGAAGGTCCTGGTGAGACAAAGGAGGAGAAGCTGTTGAGGTTCTGGAGGAATGCGTATAGGGTGTCCTCACTCTCGATCCAGATCACAAAGATGTCTTCAATGAATCTGAATGAGGGGAGGGGTTTTAGGATTCTGGGTGTTTAGGAAGAACTTTTAACCCATACTCATATCCCTGTAATAGACCCAGATGCAGGACCTGTCCCATACATCCTACCACCACCACCACCACCACCACCACCACCACCACCACCACCACCACCACCACCATCTCCAGTCTGGTCACAAATATCACCTATCCCATTGTAGGCAGTGCTACCTGTGAAACCAGTCATGTGCTATATAAGCTAAGATGCAACCATTGTGCTGCATTATATGTGGGCATGACGACAAACAAGCTGTCTGTCCACATAAATGGCCACCTACAAGCTGTGGCAAGAAACAAGTTGATACCCTGCTGCTAAGCACGCTGCCCAACACGACATCCTTCATTTAAACTCTACTCTATAGTGAGTAGCAACTTTCTGTTTCATAATATTCTTTGTTTCAATTCACTTCTTCAGTTTTATGAGTCCTTCACCCCGGCTGCATCTAATTGTATATTGTATTTAATTTTAAATGTACTATTTCTTCTTTATAATTTCATTTGATAGATTAAAAAATCTACTTGCCAAGCAGCAGCAAAAAAACAGAAACACACACACACACACACACACACACACACACACACACACACACGTGTGGGCAAGAAAGAATGTGATTGGTGATTAGATGTTTTTATCTATCCAATTAAATTACACTGTTCGACAAGAGTTCTATTCCTGATATCAAACTGTGTGCTTCTAACCCAGTTTACCATGGGAAATTCTAATATATAAACAAAATATCATTGTCAGGGATACGTTTTGTGTAGTATGTATGTATATACGAGGGTGGTTCAGAAAGTAACCTCCGATCGGTCACATGTCGGGTTGTGGGGGGAGTAGCGACGCCATCTGTGTGTTCACGCACTCAACAGGTCAGTCGGCATCAAGCCGTGGTCGAGTGAACGTCGTACCTGCACTAGTTTAGTTTTTGTGGCAGTTTGAAATCGTTGCTGCAATAGAAAACCCTGCCAAATGTGAAGTGCGTGCTGTCATAAGGTTTTTTACAGCCAAAGGATATTCTGCAGCAGCTATTCATTGTGAGCTTTGTGCCATGTACGGACCAAGAGTTATGAGTGAAGGAGTTGTCCGTGAATGAGTACGTTTATTTAAAAGTGGACGAGAAAACGTTCATGATGAAGAGAGGAGTGGTAGACCATCATTGGTGACTGACGAACTCGTTCAGACAGTTGATGCAAAAGTTCGTGAAAAATCGACGTTTCTCAGTGTCGGAGTTGTCTACCGGCTTTCCACAGATTTCTAAGACTCTCTTGTACGAGATAGTGACAGCAAGGTTGGGTTACCGTAAGTTCTGTGCACGATGGGTGCCCAAAATTCTTACCGACCACCCCAAAACTCAAAGAATGGCCTCTGCATTAGACTTTCTGTCACGTTATGAGGACGAAGGAGAACCATTGATAAACAGAATCGTGACCGGTGACGAAACCTGGATTAAGTACATGAACCCTGAGACAAAAGAACAACCAAAGATGTGGGCACATTCAAATTCGCCTACCAAACCAAGAAAAGCCTCGCAAGATTTTTCTGCCAGAAAACTGTTGGCAACGGTGTTTTGGGATGCCAAAGGGGTGTTGTTGGTTGAATTCATGGAACGTGGTACGACCATTAATCAAGACATGTACTGTGAAACAATAAAAAATTTACGACGGGCTATACAGAACAAACGCCGTGGTATGCTGACTTCCAGTATCGTTTTTTTGCACGATAACGCCTGTCCTCACTCTGCCCGCAGAACAACGGCCCTTCCCGAGTCCTTCAAGTGGGACGTTATCAACCATCCACCTTACAACCCAGACCTGGCGCCAAGTGTGATTATCACCTCTTCATGCATTTGAAGAAATGGCTCGGATCACAGCGGTTTGATGACGACGAAGAGCTCAAAGATGCGGTCACAGGCTGGCTCCAGGCACAAGCAGATGATTTTTATGCAGAAGGAATTTCAAAGCTTGTGAAGAGATACGATAAGTGCCTCAATCGCTATGGAGACTATGTAGAAAAATAGTGCAAAGATGTAGTTGTAAGATGTATATATTAAAATATTTTTATTTAACTTCGTGTATTTTTTTAAATCAACCGGAGGTTACTTTCTGAACGGCCCTCGTATATATATATATATATATATATATATATATATATATATATATATATATATACATATCCACAATTCACGGTAAACATAGGGACATTATAGAGAGATACAGGTATGTTGCCACATCCGTTAGTGATGGAACATAACAATTTCTTGTTACAGGTATGTTGCCACATCTGTTAGTGATGGAACATAACAATTTCTTGTTCAACAGCAGGTGGGAAGAATCAGATGTCATCGAGTTATCCCCTGCCATATGTATGTCACTGAGACCACCTGCAATAGCCCATTATCTCTAACAGTGACAGCCGGTTGCTGCATCAAAACTAAGTCTCAATGGTGTTTTGCTGCATAACGGAAATAAAATACCCTTCATTTCAGTAGCTTATGCCAGCTTGACCAAAGAGAATTACCAATTTGTAGAATGGGTGTTAAATTCATTACTATACCGTGAATACAAATGGAAAATATTTGCAGATTTCAAAGTAATTGCTATGGTACAGAGAATGTAACAAGGGTACGTGGAGTATGCCTGTTTTCTTTGTGAATGGGATAGTCGAGACGGAAATTGTCACTACATGAAAAAGAAATGGCCTAGTCGGAAATGGAAAGTGGGCGAAAAGAATGTACAACATTAATGTCAGATAGCTCCTGGGGATATACCACTTACACCACTTCACATCAAACTTGGGCTAATGAACAATGTGCAGTGTGTCTTTGAAGATACATATGATGGACCCTCATCTGGACTACTTCATAGAGAGTTGTAGTGATGTATTGAATGAACATGGCGAAAAATACCATAAGGACATTTCTACCATAGAAAGGTGTTATGAAGGGAAGTGGGTACCTTCTATATTAGCAGATTATTGCTGGAATATCATTCAAGATAAGAAAGATTCACAATACAAGAGAAGAAAGTGATGTGCATTAGAATAGAGTGGTTCATTTTCTTGTCGATTTCCTCTTATTTCTCATATCAAATAAATGCTACAAGGTGTATCCAAAAAGATTTCTGTGTTATATGTTAGAATTCATGCTCCATTAATGTGATGAAATTATAACATCATAAATATGTGAATTTCTCTATTGAATTTCACCTCATGTTTGTTGCAATATATCAGAAACAGAAGAGAAAAAGAAAATGGTGATTATTCATAAACAATTCCTGACAAAAAAAAAACTAAAAACAGTTTTGAATTCAGCTTTCTAAGTACAAATAGGATCACAATGTATTTTTTTCAGAAATACAAGGGTGTTTGTAGAAGAGTGTTATTTTGGCAAAGTTGATTGTATTAACTGTTATATTATTCTATTTCTTCTTTAGATATTGTGCACTAAACCCACATTGTGATGGAGTTAAAAAATGCTTTCTTCAAATATTCTTGTCAATTCTATCACATTTCCCCAACAAATGTACACATTGGCAGATCTAAAACAACATTACAATTTGGTAGCCTTGCCAACAACATCCAGAAGTAACACATTTCTGATTACATCTTAAGGTGATTTACATTAAAAACCAGTATATACAATATATTTTTCATCCAATGACAGACAACAAACGAAATATTTACATTTGTAAAAATATTTCACAGGAGAATCATAAAAACGAAGAAATAAAATGACATGAAAGAAGTATGCTGATGGTTGGAAGAAAAAAAAGGTAACTTTTCTGTTCATCCATGTAATAGCCAACTTGCATTTGAGCTCCCATGTTACTTAATGTGATATTATTTCTTGGTCAAAGAGGCTTGGCATTCAGAGGTTCAGCTCAGAAAATTGCAGGTTCAACTAATGAAAATTTCCTGTGAATATTCGAACTCTTCTGTTTATAACAATTGAATACATAGGCAAGGTGAGAGACCAACAATAGTCTGGAAAGCATTTGCACATGCATTATCTGTCATGTGACACTCAGAATGAACTTTTTCTAGTTCTCAAGTCGGTGGTGACATATTGCAACAGAGATAAAATCAGAAGCATTATTCATTTACTGTTGCTGCAACTCCCAGTTCAAATCATACCGAACAAACAACATTCACCCTGCATTGTATTTACTATGACAAGGGGGCTGATAAATCTGAAACATGACTTGTCTTTGGAATTCAGAGATTGTAATCAGGAAATGTGAAATGCTATCCCACACTCAATGTGATCAACACTTGTGAAACATTCTGCTTCTCTTAGTGAATGCCACAGACTTGGTTACAATAGGGGAAAGAATATTATAGGGTCACATAAAGGAACACCAACATTTTCTTCAGTGAAATCATTTTCTAAAATTTCCCCTCTATTGAGTCCCTCATGCTCATTCCATCATTGTGGAACATTTGAATGCAATGGAGAAGGTTCAGCAATGAAGCATATGAGATACACAAGCCAAATGAGAAAAATTACTGGTTGGCCATATGTGCATTATCCACTTGCTTGTCATCGATTTGTGTGTGAACACCACCTATCATTCCTATCCTGCACCATTACTGATGACTAGAAAATTTGTCTTTGTGCTAATGCAAGGGAAAGAAAAGAAAGAAATGGTTTAGTCCAAACAAAGCAGTAATGCCACATAAAAAGACTTGCATGCATCCACATAAGATAGTGTTATGCATCTGGTGGAACAGTGGCCATGTGGTGTACAAAGAGTTGCTTGCATGAGGTAACTCTCCTGTAGGCATTTATTGTCATCAACAAACATCTTCCAGACGAAATCCCAGAACAACAACTAGGAAGACTGTGTGAAGTGATGCTATTCCACAATAACAGCAACCGGAATCCTGCGACACTGGCCAGTAACACTATACAACAACTGGGTTGGGAAGTCAATCTGCAACCACCTTTTCACCTGACATTGCACGCACAGATTTCACCTTTTCTGCTCTCTGTTCAATGATCTTCACAAACTTCCTTTTGGGGTGAAAATACACTTTGAACATGGCTCTACAAGCTCTTTGCTACAAAACCACATGATTTTTACAGTTATGGATTCAGAAAGTTACCCCAACATTGGCAGACTTCAGTGATCAGTGAAGCAGATTATATTATTTTCAATGATTAAAGTCTCCATTACGTGTAGTGTGTGTTTTTGGAACTTATAGAAAATATTTGAGTCTTATGCACCAGCCCAAGATGTTTTGTTGGTCATGAAACTGTTAATGTAGAAATAAACAATCAAAGGCTAAGTCTGGAATAACATTTGTCACAGTCTGTCCCTCTGTCAGTCAGATAAATTTTCTTAAACCTGCAGGCCAACTGTATGAGGAGTTGTGGTGAACTGATTGATTGCGAATGTCAGTGAGGGGATGAGTTGGAACAGGGTGTAATACACTCCTGGAAATTGAAATAAGAACACCGTGAATTCATTGTCCCAGGAAGGGGAAACTTTATTGACACATTCCTGGGGTCAGATACATCACATGATCACACTGACAGAACCACAGGCACATAGACACAGGCAACAGAGCATGCACAATGTCGGCACTAGTACAGTGTATATCCACCTTTCGCAGCAATGCAGGCTGCTATTCTCCCATGGAGATGATCGTAGAGATGCTGGATGTAGTCCTGTGGAACGGCTTGCCATGCCATTTCCACCTGGCACCTCAGTTGGACCAGCGTTCGTGCTGGACGTGCAGACCGCGTGAGACGACGCTTCATCCAGTCCCAAACATGCTCAATGGGGGACAGATCCAGAGATCTTGCTGGCCAGGGTAGTTGACTTACACCTTCTAGAGCACGTTGGGTGGCACGGGATACATGCGGATGTGCATTGTCCTGTTGGAACAGCAAGTTCCCTTACCAGTCTAGGAATGGCAGAACGATGGGTTCGATGATGGTTTGGATGTACCGTGCACTATTCAGTGTCCCCTCGACGATCACCAGTGGTGTACGGCCAGTGTAGGAGATCGCTCCCCACACCATGATGCCGGGTGTTGGCCCTGTGTGCCTCGGTCGTATGCAGTCCTGATTGTGGCGCTCACCTGCACGGCACCAAACACGCATACGACCATCATTGGCACCAAGGCAGAAGCGACTCTCATCGCTGAAGACGACACGTCTCCATTCGTCCCTCCATTCACGCCTGTCGCGACACCACTAGAGGCGGGCTGCATGATGTTGGGGCGTTAGCGGAAGACGGCCTAACGGTGTGCGGGACCGTAGCCCAGCTTCATGGAGACGGTTGCGAATGGTCCTCGCCGATACCCCAGGAGCAACAGTGTCCCTAATTTGCTGGGAAGTGGCGGTGCGGTCCCCTACGGCACTGTGTAGGATCCTACGGTCTTGGCGTGCATCCGTGTGTCGCTGCGGTCCGGTCCCAGGTCGACGGGCACATGCACCTTCCGCCGACCACTGGTGACAACATCGATGTACTGTGGAGACCTCACGCCCCACGAGTTGAGCAATTCGGCGGTACGTCCACCCGGCCTCCCGCATGCCCACTATACGCCCTCGCTCAAAGTCCGTCAACTGCACATACGGTTCACGTCCACGCTGTCGCGGCATGCTACCAGTGTTAAAGACTGCGATGGAACTCCTTATGCCACGGCAAACTGGCTGACACTGACGGCAAAGGTGCACAAATGCTGCGCAGCTAGCGCCATTCGACGGCCAACACCGCGGTTCCTGGTGTGTCCGCTGTGCAGTGCGTGTGATCATTGCTTGTACAGCCCTCTCGCAGTGTCCGGAGCAAGTATGGTGGGTCTGACACACCGGTGTCAATGTGTCCTTTTAGCCATTTCCAGGAGTGTATAAGAGGCACAGGGACACATACAGGTACTGAGGGAAGGAGGATTGTGGAACTCAAGGATGAGCTAAGGGGAACTCCTATATGTTTAAATCAGCGAAGCTGATATGGGAGTGGAAGGGGTGACAGAATTGGAGATGGGTCTCGAGAATGTAGTTCACAGGTTGTGAAGCTACGACCAAGTCAGGCATCTTGTACTCACAAGGGAACCTCCCCATCGCACCCCCCTCAGATTTAGTTATAAGTTGGCACAGTGGATAGGCCTTGATAAACTGAACACAGATCAATTGAGAAAACAGGAAGAAGTTGTGTGGAACTGTGAAAAAATAAGCAAAATATATGAACTGAGTAGTCCATGAGCCACATAAGCAACATAATGGACTACGTAAGCTTAGGAGCGCCATGGTCCCGTGGTAGCGTGAGCAGCTGCTGAACGGGAGGTCCTTGGTTCAAGTCTTCCCTCGAATGAAAATTTTACTTTCTTTATTCTTGCATAGTTGTTATCTGTCCGTTCGTTCATTGATGTCTCTGTTCACTGTAGTAAGTTTAGTGTCTGTTTTGCGACCGCACCGCAAAACCGTGCGATTAGTAGACGAAAGGACGCGCCTCACCAATGGGATCAGAAAACATTTGATCGCAAGGTCATAGGTCAGCCGATTCCTCCACAGGAAAACACATCTGATATATTCTATGTGACACTGGTGACGGCATGTGCGTCACATGACAGGAATATGTTGTCGACCCACCTAACTTGTACACTTGGCGAATGGGTAAAAAGATTCTTCTACCTTGCCCGATTTAGGTTTTCTTGTGAATGTGATAATCACTCCCAAAAATGTGATGAAAACATAAGAGTTTGTCAAATAAACTGAAAATAAAAAATTAAACTTTTCACTCGATGGAAGATTTCAACCAAGGACCTTTCATTCCGCAGCTGCTCACATTACCACGAGACCACGGCGCTCCTGCGTTCCCATCATCCTTAATGTTGCCTATCTTCCCATGAACTACTCAGTTTGTATATTTTGCTTATTTTGTCACAGTTCCACACAACTTCTTCCTGTTTTCTCAATTTTTCTGTGTTCAGTTTTTCAAGGCCTATCCACTGTGCCAACTTAAAACTAAATCTGAAGGGGGTGCGATGGGGAGGTCCCCTTGTCAATAGCATGTTGTCATTGCATAGTCAATTACCCTCTTGGCAGGGGAGGGATAACGGTGGCACCCAGGCTCTTTCACACGTCACGTCAGTGAGGTTGCAAAATACTGATTCAGGAGAGAAGAAGGATTACAGGGACAATATTCTTCATTTCGAGACATGATGATGAGGTTTCAAATCACTGGACATGAATGTGGTTAACTTGATCCAGTCCCCAATAAGATTGGCAATTTTCCTCTTTAAGAAGCTCAACTATGCTGAGTGATTGTTTTATACATAAATATATTTATCTCAAGGTGATAATTTCAATGAGCCACGACTACGGAATAAGGGGACTGTGATCTTAACATTGCTAATTATTGTAGTGTGCCAATTTGTAATGTTAGCTCACCTTTACAATGACTTATTTTAAAATGTCAATTTGGTACTTAGAAATTTGTCTTCTTTCTCTTTCATCACGTTTCCCTCACAATCTACCACCGCATACATTTTAAACACAACTGCATATTTGTGACCAATCTTTTGTAGTTACAAAGGCACTGCCAATTTTCAGTATGAATTATGTACCATGTAATTAACATCCAGTGCCAAATTCAAGTATAAAATTTTTAACAACTGTTTCACTGAAATACTTTAGCAAGAAAAATACGGAAAAAAATACAACATAAGAAAATATTAAAGCAATAACTTTAGCATGTAATTAAGCTACTGAATAAAGCAAAAATCTCACCTGCCAGTACCTCCTCTGGGTGTACCTCTTCCTGTTCCTGCAAAAAAAAATAAAAAGCTGAATAACTTTACATGAACTGAAGTTAAGCATAAATGAAACACCTTCAAATGTGTCAGTGGTATGTTATCTCACTGCACATGCTCATCTCAGTGTTAGTAAGTTGGTAAATTATATAATGACAGATTACGAATCAGGTGCAGTGACAAGTAGATACATGTGAAATTTTATTAAAGTGCAATTGACGAAAACTGCATAACAATACAAATGAAGAATCACAAAATATTTCTATTTCAATTGAGCATAACTGTCTGAATTCACTAGAGCTGCCAGCTGCCACTTACAGCCACTGCCACAGTGCAGGACTAAGGAGCCCACAAAACAAGTCAACATGGTGGGAATGTAGACTACAGCTGCTAGATCCATGAAGGCTGGTGCAAGGATAATGCCAGTGACTGAAATAGAAGTACAGAATAGTTTGCTGGAAAGAACACCCCTCAAATATGACCTGGTGGAGTAGTCTGAAGGATCATGGTAGGGGAAGTGAATAACAGACCATTATAAAATTACAGATCATAGAGATAGTGATAGGGTTTATTATGCCTATATCTGCTGCTACCAGGACAGAAATTTGAAATTGATTCTTGGTCTCAGAGAGCCATCTGAGGTTGGCCCACACAACAGAAGAGGGTGTGGAACAGTTAAGAGAACTAGTAAATGGACATTTGAAAATTTGTGTCTGATGCAGCTGAATCATGTCCACACTTGCTTAGAGGCCTGTGGGAGCCACATTGGACAGGTTCTCTAACGGTTGTCATGTCTCAGCATGTTGAGTGCTGTAATGTACTGTACAGGATTTCCGGCCTCGAGTCTGTATGATCCTTTTTGCTCATTATTCTCTTAGGGGTAGTTTGCTGCAGTTTCTTCCTTTCTTCTTCTTCTTCTTCTTCTTCATTTTCATTTTATGAGTCAGGGATTCTTGCCCGCTCTGGTTTTACAGTTGTCTCCACAATCTCCTGGGCTGTCCTCCAACTCTTCTGCCGCTCAGTGTGTACTCCTACATTACCTGTGTTAAGTCTGGTTTTGTATCTTTTTAAATGTTTTATTACATATTGATCCTATATTTAGTCTTTCCTAATATCTTCATTTCGGATTGTATCCACCCTCACACCATCTTTAATACTCCTTTAAGATCTCATTTCCGCCGCCTGTATTTTCCTCAGTTGGTTTTGCGTTTTTTTTTTTGTTTTGTTTTCGGGCGCAAAACTGCTATGGTCATTAGCGCCCAATCTGTGACTTAGGTAAAAGTAAAATACGAAAATGGAACCAGCAGCTAAGGGAGCGAAACTCAAAAAATCGGAGAAACTAAAAGCAGGAGTACAGCATGATAAACCACTAGAGAAAGGGTTTGGTTGTCCCCAAAAAGGGCTTCAAATGACCGACGTCATCTCACTGGCACTAATAAACTCAAGAACGCGATCAGCTGAGCGCGTTATCTGCTAAAATTGACGATATTTCAGGCGACAGCTGTAGACGGGCGCGTAACAGAGTAAAATAGGGGCACTTGAGTAAAAGGTGTCTCACTGTCCACAGCTGAGAGCAGTGGGGACAGAGTGGGGGAGGATCACCGCTTAAAAGATGTCGATGGCTAAAAACACAGTGCCCTATCCGGAGTCTAGTTAATATTACCTCCTCCCGACGACGCATTCGGGAGGAAGAGGTTTAAGCACAGGGAAGAGCTTTCATGTCCCGCAATTATGGGGAAGTGTTGACCAATGTGCATGCCATAAAAGAACAACACGATGACATAAAACACTCCATAGATCGGTGAAGGGAATCGTGTGAATAGCTGGCCGAAGAAGAGAGACTGCAGCCTTGGCTGCTATATCGGCCACCTCATTTCCACAGATACCAACGTGTCCTGGGATCCAGAGGAACACCACCGAGACGCCCCCAAAGGGAGTGGAGGCAGTCCTGAATCCGGTGGACCAGTGGGTGGACAGGGTAGAGAGCTTGGAGACTGAGGAGAGAGCTGAGAGAATCTGTACACATAACATACTGTATCCGCTGATGGTGACGGATTTATTGGACAGCCTGGAGAACAGTGTAAAGCTCCGCAGTATAAACGGAACACTGACTGGGAAGCCGAAATCGATTTGGGGTGTCGCCAACAATATAGGCACTCCCTACACAAAATGATGTATTTGATCCATCAGTGTAAATAAATGTGGCATCCTTCATTTGTGTACATTGAGCAGAAAATGCCCGACAATAAACAAGTGAAGGGGTACCATCCTTCAGAAACTGACAAAGATCACGGAGCAAGCAGGTCTGGCGATGGAGCCAAGGTGGTGCTGTACCCCCAGTTCTCAAGAAAGTTTTAGGAAAGCGGAAGGAAAGAGAATGGAGCAGTTGACGGAAGGGGACTCCCGGTGGTAGTATGGAGGAAGGGTGGCCTGCATACCCTACATCAAAGGAGGCGTCGAAGAAAATGTCATGGACTGGATTAGCAGGCATGGAAGACAAATGGCTAGCATAAAGACTCAGAAGGACTGCTCGCCAATCGGACAGCGGAGGTTCGGCAGTCTCAGCATAAAGGCTTTCCACAGGGCTGGTGTAAAAAGCTGTAGATACTAAACGTAATCCACGGTTTTTTTTTTTTTTTTTTTTTTTGGTGGGGTTTAAGGGCGCTCAACTACTTAGGTCATTAGCGCCCAGTCACAGTTGTTAGAGCACATGGAATCTAGTAAAACTCAAGGGGTGGGGGGGGGGGGGGGGGGGACACCAGAAAGTCCTGACAAAGATGAAGATAAAAGACGTATAAAAGTTAGATGTCTTTGGACAAGCCAGTCAAAGTTATAAAAAGCAGAACACGAGCAGCTGCTCGAGCGTCATCAGCTAAAATATCCGGTAAAGTAGATAGCAGGGACAGGACAACACAAGATTGACAAAATCGGGGACACGACAATAAAACATGGCGCACTGTTAATGCTTGACCACAAGGGCACTGCGGGGCTGGGTCACCGGAGATCAGGTAGCGGTGGCTAAGCCGGCAACGCCCAATCCACAACCTAGTCAGAAGGACCTCTTCTCGCCGAGATGGTCGGGAGGAGGATGTCCAAGCAGTTGGGAGCGGTTTTACCCCCCGGAGCTTGTTTCCTTGGAGGAATGACCAAGCATCCCACCACAACGACACAAGCCTCTTACAAACAACCCCATGAACGTCAGATAACGGGACGCAATGGGAGGCTGGCCGAGGCAGGAGGACTGCAGCCTCATTCCCAGGCACTCCTACATGTCCGGGAACCCACAGAAAACTGACAGGAGACCCTCATCAGCGAAAGAATGGAGGGACTGCTGGATCCGTTGCACCAAAGGATGGACCGGATAGGGAGCTCCAAGGCTCTTAAGAGCACTGAGGAAATCAGAGCAGAGTGTATACGATGAATGGTGGTGGCGGCGGGCATACTGAACGGCCTGATGGAGAGCAAAAAGCTCGGCCGTAAAGCTGGAACATTGGTCGAGGAGCCAGTATTTAAAGGTGGCGGCCCCAACGACAAAGGCACAGCCGACACCATCGTCAGTTTTGGAGCCATCGGTGTAAATAAAGGTGTGACCAGCAAGTCGTGCACAAAGTTCGACAAACTGTGAGCAATATACATCAGCCGGAGTACCCTCCTTCAGGACTGAGCTGAGGTCGAGATAAATATGAACCAGAGCCTGGAGCCAAGGTGGTGTCGGGCTCTCACCCTCTCTGAAGGTGGTAGGGAGGGCAAAACCCAATTGTCGAAGCAGGTGATGGAAGCGGACTCCAGGGGGCAGCAGGGCAGTCAGATACAACCCATACTGACGGTCGAGAGAATCGGCAAATGAGGACTGATAAGAGGGCTGGTCGGGCATTGACAACAGCTGGCAGGGATACCGACAAAGCAGTACGTCGCGCCGGTAGGTCAATGGTAATTCGGCAGCTTCAGCATAAAGACTCTCGACGGGACTAGTGTAGAAGGCTCCGGTCGCAAGACATAACCCCCGATGGTGGATGGAGTTGAGACGGCGTAAGAGGGATGGCCGAGCAGACAAGTAGACAAGGCTCCCATAATCCAGCTTTGATCGGACTATGGGCCAATACAAGTGAAGCAGGACAGTGCGATCCGCTCCCCAAGATGAATCACTAAGCACTCGGAGGACATTAAGGAACGTGTACAATGGGCAGCCAAATAAGAGACGTGTGGAGACCAACGAAGTTTCCTGTCCAATGTGAGCCCTAGAAACTTAGTTGTTTCCACGAAAGGGAGAACAACGGGACCGAGATGTAAGGACGGCAGAAGGAACGCTCTATATCGCCAAAAGTTGATACAAACCGTCTTCTCTTCAGAGAAACGGAAGCCATTTGCCACACTTCATGAGTATAGGCTGTCTAGACAACGCTGAAGGCAGCGCTCCAGGAGGCATGTTCTCTGGGCACTGCAGTAGATAGCGAAGTCATCGACAAAGAGAGAGCCTGAGACATTAGGTGCAATGCAATCCATAATTGGATTGATCGCGATGGCAAAAAGGGCTACACTCAAGATGGAGCCCTGAGGCACTCCGTTCTCCTGGAGGAAGACGTCGGACAATATGGAACCCACACGTACACTTAACTTTCGATCTGTTAAAAAGGAATCAATAAAAAGGGGCAGGCGACCGCGTAGACCCCACCTGTGCATAGTGCAGAGGATACCTCCTCTCCAACAGGTATCATAAGCCTTCTCCAAATCGAAGAACACAGCTACCGTTTGGCGCTTTCGCAACAAGTTGTTCATGATGAATGTCGACAAGGTCAACAGCGGAGCGGCGGTGACGAAAGCCGCATTGAACATTGGTAAGTAGCAGTCGAGATTCAAGAATCCAAACTAACCGAGCGTTAACCATGCGCTCCATCACGTTACAGACACAGCTTGTAAGAGAAATGGGGCGGTAACTAGAAGGAAGGTGTCTATCCATCCCAGGTTTGGGTATAGGAACAACGATGGTGTCACGCCAACGCATGGGGACTTGACCTTCGGTCCAGACGCGATTGTAGGTACGAAGAAGGAAGCTTTTGCCTGCCGGAGAAAGGTGTGCCAGCATCTGAACGTGAATGGCATCTGGCCCCAGAGCTGAGCAACGGGACAGTGCAAGTGCACGTTCGAGTTCCCGCATAGTAAAGGGGGCACTATAAGTTTCCAGATTCAGCGAGTGAAAGGAAGGTCGCCGAGCCTCTTCTGCCTCTTTCCTGGGAAGGAAGGCAGGGTGGTAATGGGCGGAGCTTGAAACCTCCGCGAAAAAGCGGCGAAGGCGTTGGAGACAGCCACAGGATCAACAAGGACCTCATTACCTGAGGTCAGGCCAGGTACCGAGGAGTGGGCCTTAATGCCCGACAGCCGGCGCAGGCCACCCCAGACGATAGAAGAGGGAGTAAAACTGTTAAAGGAGCTGATGAAAGAGGCCCAACAAGCTTTTTTGCTGTCTTTGATGACTCTACGGCATTGCGCTCGGAGTCGTTAGTATCCAATACAATTCGCCAACGTAGGATGGTGGCGAAAGGTGCGTAAAACACGTCGTCCAGCACGTGACGTGAAGAAGAGGTAGTACGAGGATTGGAACGTTGGGCAGCATTGATGATAACAGCCGTGAAATATTCAACCTGACTGTCACAACTGAGAAAATCGTGGTCCAGAAAGGTCGCCAGGGAGGAGTAAAGTCCCCAGTCAGCTTTCGGTATGTTCCTGCTCGAAGGACGTGGGGATGGGGTGTGGTGCAGGAGACGAACGACACAGGGGAAGTGGTCGCTCAAATAGGTGTCAGAAAGGACATACCACTCGAATCGACGGGCAAGAGTGGTAGAACAGATCTAGAGGTCCAAGTGGGAGTAGGTGTGAGTAGAGTCCGAGAGGAAAGTCGGGGCGCCAGTATTGAGGCAGACAAGATTGAGATGGTTGAAGACATCCGCCAAGAGGGAGCTTCTCTGACAGGATGCAGGAGAGCCCCAAAGGGGACGATGGGCATTTAGGTCGCCAAACAATAAAAACGGCGGAGGAAGCTGAACAATCAGGTGCATCATGTCAGCCCGACTAACTGCGGATGACGATGAAGTGTAGACGGTACAAACAGAAAAAGTAAAGGCAGAAAGAGTAATACGGACAGCTATTGCTTGGAGTGGGGTGGTCAATGGGATGGGATGGTAATAGACATCGTCCCGAACGAGCAACATGACCCCACCATGAGCTGGAATACCGTCCACAGGGGTGAGGTCATACCACTCCGAGGTATAGTGGGTAAAAGCAATACGGTCAGTCAACTTGGTTTCCAGGAGACCAAGGACGAGCGGACAGTGCAGGCAGAGGAGCAGTTGTAATTCCTCCTGATTAGATCGAATACCTCTTATGTTCCAATGTAACAAAGCCATCGCTAGTCAGAAAAAAGCGGGAATGAAACAGGGGAAGAGCTGGTCACCTCGACGGCTGCAGAGGGCCAGGTTATGAGGGAAAAACGCTACAACCGGCGGGAGGCGGATCCTGTTCCATCGAGTCATCGCCAGCTGCGGCCGCTGTCCTGGGTTGCGTAGGAGGGGCAGTATCATTCGCCGACGAGAGGCCAGCTGAGCGCCTGGCAGCAGAGCGTCCCGGCCAAACTGAGGACGGCCGGGAGCAGCGACTCATGGTTGGAGCGTCAGACGAAACGCGCCAGGGTGGAGAGGGGGATAAAGACTTCTTCTTGGAGGCCTTCTTGGAAGTCTGATGAGGCACGGGGATGGTATGCTGGACCCGAAGAAGGTCCTCACGCGCGGGCTCCATTTTGGAATGCCGGACCTTGGAAGCCGAGGTCTGGAACATTTGCCCGATGGACGCCTGAGAAGAGGATGGCTTCTCAGGTGGTGGAGGGGGAGGAGGAGGAGGAATGGTGGCCCCTGGGGCAGAGGGGGCAGGGGCCACGAGGGAGGAGGATTTGGAAGGGAGGGATTTGGGAGGCGGAGGCATAAACCCCAGATGGGGTGAGGAGGTGGAGGGGGGACAGGATAGGGGTGAGGATACTGTGCAAGGAGGCAACACGACTGAGGCCAACTATATTGCCAACGTCACGGGATGGAGGTGGTCATACTTCTTCCTGGCCTCAGAAAAAGAGAGATGATCCAAAGCTTTTAATTCTTGAATCTTCTTCTCCATTTGATACGCGGGGCAGTCTATAGATCTAGGTGAGTGGATGCCAGGACAATTGATGCACCGAGGTGGTGGAGTGCATGTATGTTCCTCACGAAGAGGACGTCCACAATCGCCACAAAGGGGCTCAGCCTCACACCGTGACGACATGTGCCCAAAGCGCAAACACCGAAAGCAGCGCATAGGAGGTGGGACGTAAGGTGCCACGTCGCACCGGTAGCACATCACCTTTACCTTCTCCGGGAGAATGTCCCCCTCGAATGCGAGGATAAAGGCCCCGGTGTCGATGCAACAGTCTTTGGGGCTGCGCTGGACTCGCCGCACGAAATGCACGCCTCAGCACTCCAGGTTGGCCCTGAGCTCCTCATCAGATTGCAGCAGGAGGTCCTCATGAAAAATAACCCCCTGCATCCTATTCAGTGCCAGATGCGGGACAATGGATACTGGGATGTCCCCTAGTCAGTCACATGCTGGAGTGCCGCCGACTGTGTGGCGGAGGTGGTCTTTATATAAACGGACCCCGAACGCATTTTACTGAGAGCCTTGATTTCCCCAAAGGTGTCCTAGATGTGCTGGACAAAGAATATGGGCTTGGAGGTGGCGAACGTCCCCCCCATTGGTCCGAGAACAGACTAAATAGCGGGGGAAGTATATCGCCCCAAGCCGGCGAGCCTGTCCTTCCTCCCAGGGAGTGGCCAAGGGGGAAAGGGCAGGAGTACCAGAACCAGAGACAGTACCTTTCTTTTCAAAAGACTCTGCCGCAGATCGACCTGATACATTTTGACATTTCATCTACAAAACATCCACCCCAATACCACCCACTCCAACCAGGGGCTCACCCCACGGGCGCCACCCAGCCTCAACAAGGGCCACCTGGCAGGATGACCATTGCTGGGAGTCCTGATGCCCCAAGGAGACGGGCATCTACTCCTTGGCCGACGTGGGGAGTGTGCAGTTCAGGTATCGGCAGTACGATCCCTGTGTTGTCAGGGGGCTATAACCTAGAGGGTACATGACGACCCCACCACAATGGGCTGGCTACCGTGCTGGATTTCGGGTGCCATGTAAAGTCCATCATCATCGTAGGTGCAAATGGGGACGCACTATGGGCATAACTTGTGCAACCCATCAGGTGTTTAGGCCAAATTTGAGGAATAGTGGGTGTGGTTACAATGCAGTTACAATGCTGAGTGCCAAGGTCTTAGTGCACTGAGGACCAGTGATACACCACGTAAGGTGTCCTACCCCAAAAGGCTCGTACTTCTGTAGAATTTGGAAAATGGAGGTCAAACCCCAAGGGGGACCATCACATGGAAGGCCGAAATGGTTGAAACTCCTTTTAGTCGCCTCTTACGACAGGCGAGAATACCTCGGGCCTATTCTTACCGCACACCCACAGGGGGAAGACTACTTGATTGTGGGGAGTTATTACTATGTGCAGTAGCACACCAGATGTCATTCAGATTTTGGGTAAAGTGAGATTTTGCATAGATCTGCATATCCACAGTTGGAATAATGGAAGGAAATGGCAGTAAGTATCTGCTTCTCTAGCCAAACGGTCAGCCAGTCCATTCCCTGGGTTGCTCAAATGACTTGGAACCCAGAGAAAGACATCTGAACAGGTGGCACACTCGTGGGCCAAGAGAAGGGCACGTATAGCAGAGACCGAAGGATGAGGTCGATGGCCAGCAGGCTGCTCGTTGGATCTGAACACATTAAAACACTGTGGAGGGAGGCCTGAGATAAAAAAGGAGGGCTCTGTGAATTTCCAGAAACTCTGCTGTGAACACACTAATTGATCCTGACAAAAAATGGTGTTCTAAGGCAGTAGGAGACATGAAAGTGTATCCCACCTTATCTACTGCCTTAGAACTATCAGTGTGAAAAATTGTGGCACCCTAGAACACTCCAAGGATGGCACATACAAGACAGCGGAGAATTAAAGAGTTGACACGAATCTTAGGACCCTGGAATAGATCAGTCATAATTCATGGTCTAGTTACCATCCATGGGTGGGAGGGGTATGGGAGGAAAGATGTGAAGTACATTACAGCGAGTGGAGACGGGGATCCCGACATAAGGAAGTGATACGCATGCCAACCGGCAATCCCACACAAGAACGGGTGTCAGGAGGGAGACAGTCCTCAATGGCGAAGAGTACAGGATACATCGGATGGTCAGGGAATTGGCGAATGATGACTGATTAAGAAAGTAGTAGTTTGCTCAGTCATGTGTGTAGAGGGGGAATCCCCACTTCTGTGAGGAGACTATCAATGGGACTACTGAGAAAGCCAGCAATAGCCAGATGAACCCCACAATGGTGAAGAGGGTCAAGCAGTTTCAAAGTGGAAGGAGCTGCTGAGCCGTAAACCTGACCACCACAACAGTCTGGAGAAGACCAGGCCACAGTAAAGATGGAGAAAAGTGACACAGTCTGCACCCCAAGATGCAAGGGCCAGGAGGTGGAGAGCATTAAGCTTCCATATACATACAGTATTTAGGTGGCAAATGAAGGGCAGCCATGTCAGCTGGTTATCAAAAGTAAGGCCCAAGAAACAGGACTGTGCTACAACATCGAGAAGCTGTTCACCTAAATAAAATTCTGAGTTGGGGTGTACTGTGAATCAGCGATAAAAATGCATTACCCACATTTTTTTGGGAGAATCCTGGAACCAATAGGTGGTGGCCCATGCAGAGGCCCATGGGATGGCATCTTAGAGCAGACACTCACCAGATGCTACTTACTGGGAGCTGCATCATATGCAAAAATCATCGACGTACAATGCCAGAGTAACCAGAGGCCTAATAGGGGTCACAAGCCCGTGGACTGCTAGGAGGAAGAGTGTGACACTTACCACAGAACCATGTGGGATACCATTCTGCAGAATTCCAGGGGTGCTGAGGGAAGTTCCAACTTGGAACCAGAAGAGCCGCTCAGAGGAAAACTCATGGATAAAAATCTGAAGGGGCACATGGAAGCCTCAGTCATGGTTGGTAACTAAAATGTGATGGCACCAAGCCATGTTGTGTGCCACATGTAGGTAAAAAGAAGACCACAACTAGGCACTGGTGGTGAGTAAAAGCCTGTTGCGTAACTTTTTCCAACCCAAGTAAATGATCAGTTGGAGATCATTTCACTTGGAAGCCACAGAGATATAGGGACAAAAGGCCCGGAGATTCTAGTACACAACATAATGTGTAGCTAACTATCCTCTCGAGAAGTTTACGTAGTACATTTGTCTGGTTAATTGGGTGGTAGCTGTCAAGGCCATTGGGTTCTTTCTGGCCTTAAGGACAGGGAGAACTATACTGTTTCATCATTGTGACAGAAAAGCAGCTGTGAACCTAATGCAGTTGAAGATAATAGACCATCTGGTTGCGGACAGAATATGGGCCAGCTGCCATGTCCCATGAAGAGGTAAGAGCCTGCTTGACTATAGCACTGACTTAGTGTTGTGTGTTATGAACAGATTGGTTTGGGGGGGGGGGGCATAGTGAACACTGCATTTCTGCTGGAGAAATGTAGGAGGACAGGAAGATGATGCCAATACCGTCCCAAAGTGTCGTGTAGCAAGGTGTTCTGCGAGGACCGATGGATCAGTGCACAAATCACCGTTAAGGTTAAGGCAATGGAATACTGACTGTCGCTGGCAGCCAAGAACAGTACGGAGCTTGGACTGAACCTGCAATGAAGAGGCGTATGTCCCCGGAGGGGCACATATTTCTCCCAGCATTCCTTTTTACACTACTTAATAAGGTAATGAGCCTTCGCATGAACACACTTAAAAGCGAAGAGGTTCGTCTTTGAAATGTGTTGCTTAAAATGCTGCAGTGCATGTCAGCAGTTATAGACAGTGACTGTGACATCCTTGGCCCACCAAAGTACCCATCAACGATGAGGGGACATGTTGATGGGGGGGGGGGGGGGGGCGGCAGCAGTGTGAAGAACAGTGGCAGAGATGCCTTGCAGACCGCATCAATGCAATTCGACAGGGAGGTGTAGAGGTGCACAGCAGATGTATACAAAGGGCAATTGGCCCTGCGGAATTCGTAACTTGGGGGCCTGTCTGCCTGGCGGCAGCAGGGGAACAATAGAACCACTGGAAAGTGGTCACTGTCACAAACATCATCATGGGCTGACAAATGTAGGGAAGCTATGAGAGCAGGAGAGGTGATCATGAGATTGATAGTGGTAAAGGTGCCATTAAGAGCATTGAATTGGGTAGGGGATCCCTCATTGAGGAGACACAAATTCAGGTCAGTAATAAGCTGGTCAATTAGGAGACCCCTACCCATTGAAGTGTCACTCTCCCACACTGGGTGGTGGCTATTGAAGTCCCAAGGATGAGAAACGGGGTGTGAATTGCTGGATTAAGGTACACAGTGCAAAGTAAGGAATTATTGTACCTGGAGGGAGGTCGACACTGCAAATGGTGATTGCCAGAGACATATGCACTCTAAACACTATAGCTTCCAGGTAGGTACTTAGTGGGATCCGGTGACTACGACATTGGAGTGAACCAAAGTGCAGATCCCACCAGAAGCTTCCCTGTGGCCAGTACAGTTCCGACAGAAGGTTGCATTTCTGGTAGGTGAGGATAGTAACTTTGGCAATTTCAGTGGATGACTGTGTGGCCAGAATCCAGATTACACAAAAAAAAAAAAAAAATGAGGATACCATGTCACTTGGTCAGTGGCCTTCACCAACAAGGGTGAGGTGACATCCGTAAATAAGATAAGATCTCAGGCACAGGTTGCAAGGCAGGAGGTGGCATTACTGGGGACAGTGGTTGGGGGGGGGCACCTTGTCTTAGGATTTATGTTTCTTCCTGTCCGTTTTCTCCTCCTCCTATTCCTATTTCAGAGCTGGAGGAGGGTAGAGCACAGAGGGAGTACAGGTGACTGAAAGAGAGCGGGTGACCTTTGGATGAACAAACGCACTGTGAGTGATGGTAGGAGTCTTCCAGCCTGAACTGAGCTGGGCAAAGGGGCCTTGTAAGGGAGCCCAATCACTGGCAGGTGCCAGAGAAGGGGCGCACTTCTTCAGCTGGAGAGAGGGAGCAGACCCAGACAGGAGGTTGTGGCAACTGCTAGGGTAGGGGGAGGGAGAGGGGATAGGTGGATGGGGCTGGGCAAGGGAGAGGTAGGAGGAGGAAATGAAGTAAAAGAGAGATAAGTTGAAGATAGTGACACTGGATGGAGTATCTCATACTTTTGGTAACCCTCAGTATAAGACAGGCGATTCGATGACTTGTATTCTTGGATCTCCTTCCTCTCTTATACGCCGGGCAAATTTGGCGAGTGAGGGGAGTGGCTTTCAGTACATTTGTCACACACAGGTGTCAGAACACAGGGGCTTCCCTCATGGAATGGTTGTCCACAGTGAGTGTACAGAGGGTCTACCATTCACCAGGAAAACATATGCCCAAATTGCAGCCACCAGAAGCACCGCATAGGTGGTGGGGTGTATGGCTTCACATCACAACTTCGGCACATAACCTTGACTTTCTCTGGGAGGGTATCCCCCAAAAAAGCTAGAATGAAGGCACCAGTATGGATGCGGTTGTCTTTGTGGCCCTTCTCCACATGCCAAACCAAATTCACACCTCTCCAGATTAGCCCAGAGTTCCTAATCCTTTTGCAGGGTGAGATCCCAATGAAAAATCACTCTCTACACCATATTCAGAGATTAGTGAGGGATAAAACAAACTGGGACATTGCCAATATGATCACAGGTGCAAAGAGCTGCCGATTGGGTGGCAGAAGATGCTCTGATCAAGAAAGTTTTCCTCAATATTTTCCACAAAAACAATGGCATTGTGGCAATGAATTGTAAACAATAAAGGGAACCAGGTATTTGGCCATGTCAAGATGAATCAGAGCACCAAGAAAGGGGTAGGAGAGGGTAACTGGGAGTGAGCAGGGATAGGGAGGGAGGGCAGGGTTTTTTTTTTTTTTTTTTTTTTTTTTTTGTGGTTTTTGGGCGCAAAACTTCTATGGTCATTAGCGCCCAGCCCGTGACGTAGAAAACAGGAGAGAAACGAAATTTAAAACCAGCAGCAATAGGAACAAAGTCATAAATTTTGAGAAACTAAAGGCAGAAGGAATGCTTAAAAATCCACTATAGAAAGGGGTTGGTTGTCCCCCCAAAAAAAAGCTTCAAATGACTGACGTCATTTCACTGTCACTAATAAACTGTAAAACGCGGTCAGCTGAGCGCGTGTCATCTGCTAAAATCGACGATAGATCAGGCGATAGCTGTAGACGGGAGCGTAACGGATTAAAATAGGGGCATTCAATTAAAAGGTGTCTGACCGTCCACGGCTGAGAGCAGTGGGGACAGAGTGGGGGAGGATCTCCGGTTAAAAGATGTCGATGACTAAAAAGACAGTGCCCTATCCGGAGTCTAGCTAAAATTACCTCCTCCCGACGACGCGTTCGGGAGGAAGAGGTCCATGCGCAAGGAAGGGCTTTCACTTCCCGCAATTTATTATGGGGAAGTGTTGACCAATGCGCATGCCATAAATGAGCAACTTGGCGACATAAACTGCTCCGTAGATCGGTAAACGGAAGAGACTGAATAGCTGGCCGAGGAAGAGAGACTGCAGCCTTGGCCGCTATATCGGCCGCCTCATTTCCACAGATACCAGCGCGTCCCGGGAGCCAGAGGAACGCCACTGAGACGCCCCCCAGGTGGAGCAAGCGCAGACAGTCCTGAATCCGGTGGACCAGAGGGTGCACAGGGTAAAGAGCTTGGAGACTTAGGAGAGAGCTGAGAGAATCTGAGCAGATTACGTACTGTATCCGCTGATGGCGGCGGATGTAGTGGACAGCCTGGAGAATAGCGTAAAGCTCCGCAGTATAAACCGAACACTGGTCGAGAAGCCGAAAGTGATTTGGGGTGTCGCCAACAATATAGGCACTCCCTACACCTAACGATGTTTTTGAGCCATCGGTGTAAATAAATGTGGCTTCCGTCATTTGTGCACATAGAGCAGCAAATGCCCGACGGTAAACAAGTGTAGGGGTACCATCCTTGGGAAATTGACATAGGTCTCTGAGCAAGTCGATCCGGGGACAGAGCCAAGGCGGTGCTGTACCCCAAGTTGTCAAGAAGGTTTTAGGAAAGCGGAAGGAAAGAGAATGGAGCATTTGACGGAAGCGGACTCCCGGGGGTAGTAGGGAGGAGGAGCGGCCTGCATACCAGACATCAAAGGAGGCGTCGAAAAAAAGGTCATGGGCTGGATTAGCAGGCATGGAAGACAGATGGCTAGCATAACGACTCAGAAGGACTGCCCGCCGATTGGATAGCGGAGGTTCAGCAGTCTCAGCATAAAGGCTTTCCACAGGGCTGGTGTAAAAAGCTCCAGACACTAAACGTAATCCACGGTGGTGGATAGAGTCGAGACGCCGAAGAATAGACGGCCGAGCAGAGGAGTAGACTATGCTTCCATAATCCAATTTCGAGCGCACTAAGGCGCGATAGAGGCGGAGAAGGACCACTCGGTCCGCTCCCCAGGAGGTACCATTCAGGACACGGAGGGTGTTAAGGGAACACAGACAGCGATCCAAAAGATAGGAAACGTGGGCAGACCAGCACAGTTTTCTGTCAAACATAAGACCCAAGAATTTAGCGACGTCGGAAAACGGAAGGTTGACAGGACCTAGATGTAAGGAGGGCGGAAGAAACTCCTGACGTCGCCAAAAATTAACACAAACGGTCTTACTGGGTGAGAAACGGAAGCCTGTTTCGATGCTCCACGAGTGGAGGCGATCGAGACATCCTTGAAGACGTCTTTCAAGAAGGCTGGTCCGTTGAGAGCTGTAGTAGATCGCAAAATCGTCCACAAAGAGGGAGCCCGAGACATCAGGAAGGAGACAATCCATAATTGGATTAATGGCGATGGCAAACAGTACAACACTCAGCACGGAGCCCTGGGGTACCCCGTTTTCTTGGGAGAAAGTACGGGAGAGAGTAGTGTTCACCCGCACCCTAAATGTGCGCTCTGCCATTAATTCGCGAAGAAAAAGGGGCAGCCGGCCTCGAAAGCCCCAAGAGAACAGTGTGCGGAGGATGCCTGTCCTCCAACAGGTATCGTATGCTCTCTCCAGATCAAAAAATATTGCTACCGTTTGGCGTTTCCGGAGGAAATTGTTCATGATATAAGTGGAGAGAGCAACAAGATGGTCAACGGCAGAACGATGCTTTCGGAATCCGCATTGGGCTGGTGTTAAAAGACTGCGGGATTCCAGCCACCAAGCTAAACGGTAATTCACCATGCGCTCCAAAACCTTACAGACACTACTCGTGAGAGAAATGGGGTGATAGCTAGAGGGGAGATGTTTGTCCTTTCCAGGTTTCGGAACGGGAACGACAATAGCTTCCCGCCATCGCCTGGGAAAGGTACTGTCGGTCCAAATTCGATTATAAAGGCGAAGGAGGTAACGCAGGCTATGGGTTGATAAATGCAGCAACATTTGGACATGGATACCATCCGGTCCTGGGGCGGAGGAGCGAGAAGAAGAGAGCCCATGTTGGAGTTCCTGCATGGAGAAAACAGTTATGTAGCTTTCGCGATTTTGAGAGGGGAAAGCGAAAGGTTGCACTTCCGCTGCACGTTTCTTCGAGAGAAACGCTGGCGGGTAATTTGAAGAGCTCGAAATCTCAGCAAAGTGCTGACCCAATGAGTTAGAAATTGCGACGGGGTCCACTAAGGTATCATGCGCGACAGTGAGCCCAGAGACCGGGGAGAAACTAGACGCGCCTGAGAACCGTCGAAGCCGACTCCAAACTTCCGAGGAGGGAGTGAAGGTGTTAAATGAGCTAATAAAGAATTGCCAGCTTGCCTTCTTGCTATCGCGGATGACGCGACGGCATCGCGCACGGAGCTGCTTATATCGGATACAGTTGGCCAAAGTTGGATGGTGACGGAAAATGCGAAGAGCACGTCGCCGCTCACGTATTGCGTCACGGCATGCCTCGTTCCACCAAGGAACTGGGGGGCGCCGGGGCAATTCGGAGGTGCGTGGTATTGAACGTTCCGCAGCTGTGAGAATAACGTCGGTAAAATGTGTGACCTCATCGTCGACGCTGGGAAAGCGACGGTCATTGAATGTCGCTAGAGACGAAAAAAGTGTCCAATCGGCTTGGGCAAACTTCCAGCGTCGCGAGCGCATATATGGCAGTTGAGGCTGCAGTCGAAGAACACATGGAAAGTGGTCACTCGAGTGTGTATCATCTAGGGCGAACCATTCGAAGCGCCGAGCTAGCGGAACAGTACCGACCGCAAGGTCCAAATGAGATAAATTTGCCGTGGAGGCAGACAAAAATGTGGGGACCCCAGTGTTGAGGCAGACTAGATCCGCTTGGTGGAAGACGTCTAGCAATAGTGAGCCACGTGGACAAGGATGTGGAGATCCCCAAAGTGGGTGGTGGGCATTGAAGTCCCCAACCAGCAAATAGGGGGGTGGAAGCTGATCAAGAAGATGAAGGAGATCAGCTCGTGCCAGTGGTGTAGACGATGGAATGTATACCGTACATAGAGAGAACGTGTATCCAGAAAGGGAAAGGCGGACGGCGACAGCTTGGAAGGAACTGTTTAAGGGGATTGGATGATAATGGAGAGTATCATGGAGCAGAATCACGAGTCCTCCATGGGCTGGAGTGCCTTCAACAGAGGGGAGGTCATATCGGACGGACTGAAAATGAGGGAGAACAAAGCGGTCATGGGGACGCAGCTTTGTTTCCTGAAGACAGAAGATGACCGGCGAGTAGGATCGTAAGAGGATCGACAATTCATCCCGATTGGCGCGAATGCCGCGGATATTCCAGTGGATAATGGACATAGGGTGAACAGAAAATGGAGAAACGTGACCAAGGGTTCTGTCAACTCAACGACTGCTCAGAGCTTGCGACCGACAGCATGGAATGGCATTCAGTCGAAGGCAGAAGATCCTGATCCATAGGTTGGTCAGGAGCAGCTCCTGCCACCAACGATCGGCCAGTTGACCGGCCACCAGCAGTGCGCCTTGGCGACATAGAAGATGGCCGAGGGCGATTTCCGCCAGGTGGTGCTGTAGCTGGGACGCAGGAGAGGAACTGTGTTTCTTCGTAGCCTTCTTGGAGGTATGATGTTTAGATGAAGGAGGAACCGATGGTTGTGAAGTTGCAGTACGTAAAAACTCTTCACGAGAATGCTCTTTTTTCGAGGACTTGGCGTCTGACTTTTGGGCTCGAGATTTAGCAGAACCCGACGAAGGGTGAGCCATAGAGTGGGCAGGCGAAAGTGGTGAGGTTGAACAGGCGATCTTTGCACTGGCCGATCTGACGACCGTGGTACTAAATGTGAGGTCGCAAGTCTGCATGGCCGCCTCCTTTGTTGGCCGAGGAGAAGCAAGGACAGTGCTGTATTTTCCTTTCTGAGGCACGGTGGGCTGTCGACTGGCGAGTAACTTTCGAGCAGCAAAGGTCGACACCTTTTCCTTCACCCTTATTTCCTGGATGAGCTTTTCATCCTTAAAAACGGGGCAATCTCGAGAGGAAGCAGCGTGGTCACCCATACAGTTGATGCAGTGAGGGGATGGAGGTGGACAAGCACCCTCATGGGCATCCTTGCCACACGTGACACATTTGGCCGGATTGGAACAGGACTGGCTGGTGTGATTGAACCGCTGACATCGATAGCAACGTGTAGGGTTTGGGACATAAGGGCGAACGGAAATTATCTCATAGCCTGCTTTGATTTTTGATGGGAGTTGAACTTTGTCAAATGTCAAGAAGACAGTGCGGGTTGGAATGATGTTCGAGTCAACCCTTTTCGTAACCCGATGAACAGCGGTGACGCCCTGGTCAGACAGGTAGTGCTGAATTTCTTCGTCAGACAATCCATCGAGGGAACGTGTATAAACGACTCCACGCAAGGAATTTAAAGTACGGTGCGGTTCCACCCGGACAGGGAAGGTGTGGAGCAGAGAAGTACGCAGCAATTTTTGAGCCTGGAGGGCACTGTGTGTTTCCAACAACAGGGTACCATTCCGTAATCTGGAACAAGACTTTACAGGACCCGCAATTGCGTCGACACCTTTCTGAATAATGAAAGGGTTGACCGTGGAAAAGTCGTGACCTTCGTCAGACCGAGAAACAACAAGGAACTGTGGCAACGATGGAAGAACCGTCTGTGGCTGAGACTCAGTGAACTTACGTTTGTGAGCAGACATAGTGGAAGGTGAGGAAACCATTGCGGAAGAATCCCCCATGATTACCGGCGTCTCCGATGGCGCGCTCCTCCCTTGTGGGGGCCCTCACCGAGGGCACACCCGCCTTAGGTGATTGTTCACACCTCAGGTCACACCTCCCAACAAACGGATGGAGGGACCAATCGGCACTTTCGGAAGGTATCAGCTCGGGTAATCACCCCTCCCTGGGCCTGGCCGTTACCAGGGGGTACGTACGTGTCCTACCTGTCTACCCGGGGCGGGGAATTACGCGTTACCCCGTCACCGGCTACGCATGGAAGTGCGTGGGTCGGCCTTCAGACACGCACAGGGAGGAAAAAAGAGAAAGGGAAAGGAAAGAAAAGGGGGTCTCAAACGCCGCAGCGGAGAAAAGGGCAAAGAGAAGAGGGAAGGAAAGGAGAAGGACAGAGGAAGGACGAGGACTTGCAAGTGTAAAAGCAAGGAATTTGGAACAGTTTCGAGTGTCCGTCTCCGGACGTAGGCACATACCGTACTCCCAGAGGGGGAGAAAGGGAAGGAAAGAGTGGTGAGGGGTGGGGGGGCGAAGATGGGGGACGGGGAGGGATGCGGAAAGGGAAGGGAAGGTATGCAGCCCGGAAAGGAAGGAGGGCCACATTAGCTCGGGAGGGCAGGGTGACAAATGCGGACAGTAAGGAAGAATAGGCTGCATTAGCTCAGAGCCACATGTGCACCACGCATGAACTAACACGAAGGAACGGTAACCCCCTTGGGAAGGGGGTGGGGGGGTGGCTATTGTCTGCCTAGAGGGAATGATAATGTAAAGTAGTGCAGGCATTTTAGTGACATTTTTGAGTCTTGTGGTAAATAATTATGAATTACAGGACACTGCTAAATAACCATCTGATACAGTTTGCAACACATACAATAACCCTAGACTGATTGCATCAGCACATCTGAAGAAGCTGTTACCATTTCTGTCAGCAACTGGGGAAGGTGCAAGTGAACTTAATGCACTACTTCAAGCAATATTCATGTGCTGATGGCATTACAACTAAATGTATCCTTTCAAGATGTAATTACATCACTGCTCTTTATAGAAAAAAGTTGACCAGTCTGTAACAACAAAATTTAAAACCCGCCTGAGTTTCAATAGCTTTCTGACATTAGAATGGAGATGTGCTTTTCTCAAAAATAAATGCAAATCTGAAATTATCAAGGCTACAGTACTACCATGACACAGCACATATGGGAACAAACAGTGGACCACCTGCAATGTCAAGCACTTAGGGTGTTTGAGATGAATCTAGTCGCTGCTAGTGTTGCGTATGTCATGCGTCACTTGACTCAAGCTTTGCAGAAGTGCAGCAAATTCAGGCAAGCCACGTGTAGTGAACACAAACCTATAGTGATGCCGAACAAATTGTTCAACAATTGTTCAAAGGGTGATTGTAGGGCTTCTAGTTGCACTTATGTATGCCGTCATGCTTGTCAAAAAGGGCCCCACACATTGCTACACACAGAAATAAAACACACAAGATGGAACAAGGAAGGATTGTCCTAGTGACATGAAACACAAAAAATGGTATACATCCATCAAGTACATTGCATTACTGCTCACTTATAATCATCCGAGACAAACAAGTGCTGCTTACAACAGTGACAACATGGTTGATAGATAGTAGTGCCTCTGACTTCACGGATGGCACAGTAGAGTATACATTCAAGGAACAGGTGGAATCATATCAGAAACAAAGCAGCACGTCTCTGTTTAAGTTGACTTCTGTATAAACCTCTTCATTTCACCTTCTGTCTGGGATCAAGACAAGATGTCAGTTACCTTCAGCAAAATTAAACAGTGTGTTGGATTTGACACATATAAAACTTATCGATCTAGAATTTCGGTCACCTGGCAAGATCGACAAGTTGCTGAGAGCAAAAGTTTCTCTGTACATTCAGAAGGCGAGGACTATCTCCATAAGAACTGATCATCCAGTGCTTTAAGAGACAGAACTGTGTTGGATTATGTATGTGAAGGAGTATCAAATGGTAGAGCACAAAATGTTTTCAAGGTGGCCATTCATATTACGCTTTGTGAAAACTGACACCGACTTTCTTGAACAAACTGTGGAAGACAGAAGGATTAAATCATGTCTGAGTCGTAGCAACACTTGCACATGTGTGTTGGTTTGGTGGGTCCTGAAGAACGATTGGCGTGTGGACATGTGGCTGGCAAGTTGTTGCTTTTGGCAGACTCCCACTGTCCGGTGCAGGTCCCAAGATGCTGCTGAAGGTTGAATCAGTCATAAGGCCAGATAGCGGTGAGCTGCATGAAGACATACGGACATTGCAAGCAACCAGATTGGCAAGTAACTGGCTTACTCTACAAGCTTAAATTTTATGGCTCCTCAATGATCACCTGAGTGTGTAGGATGCAATAATACCCTGGCTGGAATCCTGCAATGTATGGCTCCTTCACAACTGAGTGGAGTAAAGTGTTGTTCTTTTACATTTGTGTTATCTAAAATTGCATCTGTTACATTGATGCACCTATGAGTGACTGAGTGCATGATCATCAGTCAGTGTTATTAATTACAATTTGTGTTCCAGGTAATATGTCATGCAAGTGTAAGAGTATTCCCTGTTGTAAGTCTCATGAAGGGAATCAATTGTAACGTGATCTATGTCAGAGGCAAAGTGATCTTGGTACATGTGTACACTTGAGTTATCTTATCAGCAGGTGCTGATATTTTCAATTCTGAATAACAGAAATTTTAAACAATGTCAATTACATTGCTAGTCACTTGTGCGTTTTGTTCACATTTTCTACTTCCTGCCCCTTCTTGTGTGAAGCTTTATTTGTGCAGAATTCTGTTCCCATTGGTGTGTGTTGGCAGGGTAGCTTTGGCAGGAAATGATGTGTTCTTGTTCCCTGTGTCCAGAGCAGAGGCATGTTTGCCTTTTGCTATGGTGGCACCTCTGTTGTCGCACGGCGTCTGAGTTGACTGGCAGTCTGCTGCCCCTACCAGTCACTCGAGTGAAGCGAAGTTGCTCATCTGACATGCTCGATGTCAGAGTGCCGCAATTTGGGCAGGAACCAGTAGTCTGTTCAATTCGGTGAATTTATTGAGCTCAGGAGGATAAGGTACATTTATAGAGTCTGAGGTTCCTGCTCATTATAACTAACTACTCGCTTAAATGTTGCATCCTTATTACCAATTCTAAATACATTAAGTTTAAAACCTGTTAGTTACCAGTGTAAACTGTCGACATTTACCTTGGTGCATAGTCATTAGCTAACTCCACTTGGGGAATTTGGCTGCTCATTCCTAGTTGACTGTGATAGCTCTCTGCTCTAGCTCTCAGCCTGCTCTGAATTTTTGACAAATGTATGTTTATTAAATGTCTTTTACTTCTCCCAGCACAACCTGTGATATATGAGCTATCAAATATGATGTTAGGTTTATTGAATTACTAAGCGACACAAGTTAAACATATGATACCCAAAGAAAAGAAGACCTCTCTATGAAGTGCACGAAAAATCTATTTAATGGTTCAGATAGTATTCTAATAAGATTTTTTTCAAGTTCATCTGGCTATGATAATAGCAAGAAGAGTGACTCCATTATCAGTTTAAAAAGGTAATTGGCATGTAACTGCAATAACTAAATATTTTAGACAACTGTAGGAGGTAATTATCATGTTTACTGAATATCAACTGTGGTGTAACCGATCTCTTGGTTAATGTTACATATTTCTCAATGTCTATAGTACCAATGAATGATGGTTACTGCCAGGAAGTCATATTCCAGGTCAAATAGTGGGTTTAAACTTTTATTCACTTTCAGAATTTTTTCTCTTGCATGAAATCTGCTGCAAATACATGAACAATTTCTGCAGAGTGTGACAATGATAGTTCCTTCATCAGGCTTCAATGTACCTGTTGATTTGAGTGGTTCATTCCATGCTATCTCATTCTTGCTCAGTGAAGTGCCATGCCCTAGATCTGTTGCACCCATTACTGTCATTAGCCAGTATGCGAGTATTCTTTGAAAAATTTTTGTGACTGTTCAGTAGGTAATTACATTGTAATAATAGACCCGAGTTACCAGTGCAAATGGAGTTGCGAAGGTTGTGGTGTCAGGAAAGATTGGAGTGAAAAAAATAATAAGTATGAAGTGAAGATATATAGGATATGTAGAAAGGAGTTGATTAATTAAAATGGGGTGTGCAGGGCAGCCCACAGAAGGGCTAAAACCCATGGGCTAATGAAAACTGTGAGCACCCTGGAATGAGGCCAGGAAACAGAGGGGGGGGGGGGGGGGGGGGGTTCATTACATGCCAAAAAGCTAAACTTCTTTGCTGCTGGTGAAACTCACCCTCTCTCTGACAGTCTCAGTTGTGCTTCCTCTACTTTCACTCACCTGAGCTATAGGACGTGGGGCTTCGTCGGCAACAGGGCCTGATTGACAAAAAAGGAAATTGTGTGTTAATATAAAAAATACTTAATCTGCAAAAGTCAAACAAACAGTTAATAAATGAAGACTGTTTCAACATGACATTACAAAGAACAGAATCAATTATTTCTATCTTTTAGAGTGCCTAGTGATCAGTGAATAACTGAGCATCTAATCTAGTCAATTATGTACGACAGTGGAAATTACTAACCAAGTTCCACAAAGCCGGAACTTTATTCCAGTTGCAAGCTGGCTATCTGAATACTGCCAGGGGCAAATAAACTTTTATTGTCAACATACAATGTAATCCTCCTTTCTTTACTTACAGATGGATACACATAGCCAGGAGACTGTGTAGCAGATGATGTGGGTTGTTTCTCAGGTTCATTCTTCGTAAAGGTGAGGCAGGAAGAAATTTTATGAGTATGGGAACAGGATGGAGTAGAAGACATCATAGGAATGAGGTGGAAGTGTACCATTTGACTGGTACTTCACAGTGCTGTCTTGAGACATTCAACAGAGCGCTGCCTGTTGCTGGCATGTTAATAAACCTGAAACAAACTCAGAGCAGATCATCTTGCCCGTGACAGCCATTGTATAGTTTCTGTATAGGGACCACATGACACTGGACAATTTTCCAGTATTCCTGTGCTCTTCACAGCCTTCATAGACCACTGCACAATGGCTCACCAGCCAACCCAAGTCCCAGACTTGACATCGTCTATCTAATTCTGAGTGCCATGTCTATATTAGTAAGAATGCAGCCCACAATATTGGCATCATTAGTGCAACCTACTCTTTAGATACCTACAACAGTGCCTATCAGTTGTTACAAACAGAGTGCTGAACTAGAGTTTCAAGAAATGTTCTCATATTATCAAACATCTTTCATTGGATCAGGGCATTCTTTACCTTGCCTTGCTTTAACATTCACAACTATTCCTCTGAGCACAGCAACATTGGAATCTAGGACATCATCAGTGCAGCTTGCAGTGCTCAGCTTAGCTCATATTAGTGACAACCTTACAGCATAACAGGACTATTGTGATGTTTTTTTGCACTAGGAAGCCATTTAACATGCCCAACATTATAATGTGCCTTCTGTGTTGCAATGACGTTCTGATGTTCATGACAACCTGAGCACATTTCTCACCTTGTGCATGGATCATCCACAATAGGTGGGATGAATGACCATGAGAGTGGGTGGCAGATGGGGCAATGCAGTTCCCTACTGGATTCCCTGTAGAGAGGTGAGGCAGGAAGACAAACACATTGGTCTGGGAAAAGACTGTAGTGAAAGTCTTAATGGGAAATATATTAAGAGCAAAGGGACAGTGATACTGTACGTACATTATCTTCGGATACTTATTAGAAATTCTCTCCAAATGTGTGTGCACATTTCTCCTATGTGTTTCAGTTGTTTCTACTACACTATTTTCTCCTAGCCTCTTAATTTCAGAGGTAATCAGCTCTCATATGTCATAAAGTAAAGCATAGAAACCTTATTCTTGCTGACTATTCTTCATAAATCCCCCTCTCTCCCAGTATTCAAAACACAGCTCCATAAATAATTGTAAACACTTAAATTATGCCAAGAAACTACTAATAAGGAAAACAATGCAATTGTCTCCAGTACACCATCTCATGAGGAGGAAGAAAAATAGTACATCGAAAAACGGTATCTGTACATTTGTGATGGCTAATCTCCAATTACAGTCAGGATTTTGACAGAGTCAGGTTTAATAGATACTTGCATCAATTAGCAAAGTTGTTTTGTAAGCTCTATTACTGCAATGCCAGTCATGTCATCCAGCCATAGATACTTAGCCTTAGCTGTGGTAGCTATTATAAATGTAAAAACGTAGCTTTGAATATAAAAGGAGTGATCAAAACACTAATTTTTCTGAACACACTAGTTACAAGACACAGACATCACTTCTCTTCAAGAATAAGTTATCAGTGAAAATATATGTCTAATAGTATATACCTAGCAAATAATGTCATAAAGATAAGTAATATCTTCACTGACTTTGCCACCCACAAAAAAGCAAAATCCTGGAAGTTATTTCTACAAAAGGAGTTCAGAAGACTTCTTGTGTTGGTGATATGAGGGCTATGTAGCACTGGAATGGAGACAAGGAAGGGTCTGAATGGGTGAGAAATTTGACTAAGGAAGGTTAAAGCAAGGAGGGTTACAGGAACGTTGGATATACTGCAGGGAGAGTTCCTGGCCACAGTTTATCACTGGTCATTCTTGCAGAAAAACAGCTTGTTTCTTGTCATTCCCATGCTGAAATCAGCAAATTGGTTGCAGCTCAGCTTGTATATCACATGACTGGTTTCCCACATATCCCTGCCTTTGGTGGGATATAAGATGTTTGTGACCAGACTGGAGTGGTGGTGGTGGAAAGATGTATGGGACAGGTCTTGCATTTACTTCTATTACAGTGATATGAGCCGTGAAGTAAGGGTTTGTGAGCAGGGATTGTGCTGGGATGGACGAGTATATTGTGTAGGTTTGGTGGACAGAGGAATACCACTGTGGGACGGGTGTGAAGGATAGTAGGCAGGACATTTCTGATTTCAGAGCACAATGACAGTTTGTAGGAACCCTGGCAGAGGATGTAATTCAGTTGTTCCAGTCCTGGGTGGTACTGAGTTATGAGGGGAATAATCCTCTGTGGCCAGATTGTGTGACTTTGGGGGTCATGGGAAACTGCAAAGATAAGACACAGAAGATTTGTTTTTGTACAAGGTTTGGAGGATAATTATTGTCTGAACACTTCATTGAGACCCCCGGTATATTTCGAGGGGGGCCCCTCATCACTGCAGATGTGGCAACCATGGGTGGATAGGCTGTATGGGAGGGACTTCTTGGTATGGACTGGGTGGTAGTTGTCAAAATGAAGGTATTACTTGCAGTTAGTTAGTTTGATATAGGCACAAACAGTGATGTAGCCGTCTTTGAAGTGTACATCAACACCTATGAAGGTGGCTTGTTGGCTTGAGAAGGTCCTGGTGAAGCAAAGGAGGAGAAGCTGTTGAGGTTCTGGAGGAATGCGTATAGGGTGTCCTCACTCTCGCTCCAGATCACAAAGATGTCTTCAATGAATCTGAATGAGGGGAGGGGTTTTAGGATTCTGGGTGTTTAGGAAGAACTTTTAACCCATACTTAATCACTCATATCCCTGTAATAGACCTAGATGCAAGACCTGTCCCATACATCCCACCACCACCACCACCACCACCACCACCACCACCACCACCACCTACGCCAGCCTGGTCACAAAGGTCACTTACCCCATTGAAGGCAGCGCTACCTGTGAAACCAGTCATGTGCTATATAAGCTAAGATGCAGCCATTGTGCTGCATTATTTGTGGGCATGACAACAAACAAACTGTCTGTCCACATAAATGGCCACATACAAACTGTGGCAAGAAACAAGTTGATACCCTGCTGCTAAGCATGCTGCCCAACTTGACATCCTTCATTTCAACTCTACTATATAGTGAGTAGCGACTCTGTTTCATAATATTCTTTGTTTCAATTCACTTCTTCAGTTTTATGAGTCATTCACCTCAGTTGCGTCTAATTCTATTTCGTGTTTAATTTTAAATGAGCTATTTCTTCTTTACAATTTAATTATTTGATAGATTAAAAAATCTACTTGCCAAGCAGCAGCAGAAACATACAAACACACACACACACACACACACACACACACACACACACACACACACACACACACACGAAAGAATGTGATGGGTGATTAGATGTTTTTATCTATCCAATTAACTTACACTGTTTGACAAGAGTGTGAACTTAGCAAGGGCTCATCACATGGGCATGCTACTGTTTTCTTTCTGTGAAATTATCATAATTAATTACAGTGGAAATTGCAAATACATTTTTAAATGTTATTCAAATCTGTAGATAATAGCAAAATCTAATTCTGACTGAAAATGTGTGTTGGTACCAGTAGCATGGATTCAGAAAATGTGCTTTGAAAAAAAGAAAAAATACCTATTGGAGGTAGCAAATTTAGTTTTCAGTGTCAGTTCTGTTATTAGGAAGCCTGTCTTTCCATACTACGAAAAGGAATGTTGCTACTCACCATGTAGCGGAGATGCTGAGTCGCAGATAGACGCAACAGAGAGACTATTGTTGATGAAGGTCTTAATGGCAGTCTTTTTGTTGTGCCTATCTGCAACTCAGCATCTCTGCTATATGGTGAGTAGCAACCTCCCTTCCCATAATACTGTTACATTCCATCCTGAATTTTTCTCTTTCCACACTCTCATAGAAAAACACTTATGTATTTTTATGCCTGAAATGAAATAAGAAAATTTTACACAAGATACTAATTTACCTGATGCTTTGTTCCTGTGGGAAGAAATACAGATGAAGCAAAAGCATCTAAAATCAGAGTGATGAACATTACCTTTTGTACAGAAAATGAAGCATTAGCAGACACTGTATTATTGATAAGTAATGTTTATTACATCCCTGTCCTCTACTCAATGAGAAGATTATGCACTTCAGTGTCCACATGTTCCACAATACAGGTTAACTTTCCATGCAACATGCAACCGAAGGTAGTGCACTCAATAGTGTCTCAACAATACGCTTTTTTAAACTACCACATTCTCTGATTCAACCTACTACATCACCAACAACAAAAAAACAAACTCTAGTTCCACCAGCAGTATCTCATGCAACACATAGTACCATAGGGCAAACAACTGGTAAAATGCCCCTATTGGAGCACATGAAAGATGAATATTTTCCTCTTTAAAATACTGACAGTAGAGTGAGGAACCAGCTGCCCCAGTCTACATTTTGCCTTCCTCACCAAACGTTTTTGCAATGTGAACATATTCCCACTGTTTTAACACGCAATTACCTAAATTCATTCATCCGGTCTCTCCCTCTAGTGAAGCCTTCATGCTCACCACCTCCCCCTCACTGTCACTGTCACTGTCTATGTATATGGCTCTCCCCCACTGTCTCATTTTTCTCCCACTGATTTACAGTATATCCCACTGACAATGTCACCTCTCTCAATTACACTGTCTGTTTTTGTCTTTCTTTGATAAGTTCACTGACTCCACAACTCCTTAACAGCTCAAAAATAATTCTGGGGCATCCAAGTTAGTTGTTTTTCCTTATACACTAGAGTGTAAGACCTCAGACCAAAATTTTCTCTCTCCCACACTTGTGTGTTCATGTATACCAAGAAGCTGATTTATGGTGTCCCTAAGTCTTCCTGTTTGTCTACACAGGCTCCTATCTCTTTTCCTCCCACTGATTCTATCTTCACAAATCTCTCCTCCTCTTTTACAGACACTGTCTCACTGACTACCAGTATCTCATTTACCTTTCTTTTTAAAGAAATTTCCATGATTTGAATATTACTTGTTCATTTGTTTACACAGTCATGATTTCAACTTTATACCCATTCTGAAGATCATGTTGAAAAATTAAGATTGTTTGACCAGTCTGTGAGTTACTGAAAAAATATACTTTTGGTCTTGTAAGGTGTGTTCTATTGCAGGATATGAGTATGTGTGAAAGATATGTGATGTGGCTGATATTGTGCACAGTTGAAAACTATAAATGGGTCTATAAAGTTAGAAACATGTTTTTTTTTTCAATAACAGAACAACACAGCATGACATACATATTAACATTTCAACAGGCATTCAAGAATGGCTATGAAGCCAATGGCATTATTGTGCAAAATAAAAGCACACTCTTAAGTCAATTGATGGAAATTGGTTTTAAAACATCCCCCACCCCCACAATTGTGTCCCTCATGCTCATTCCCTCATTGTGGAGCATTTGAATGCAATGGAGAAGGTTCAACAATGAAGAATATGAGAACCACAAGCCAAATCAGAAAAATTACTGGTTGGCCTTATGTGCATCATCCACTTGCTTGTCATCGATTAGTGTGTGAACACCACTGATCATTCCTATCCTGCACCATTACTGATGACTAGAAAATGTGTCTTTGTGCTAATTTAAGGGAAGGAATAGAATGGAATGCTTTTGTCTAAACAAGGCAGCAATGCTACAAAACCACGTGATTTCTACTGTTGTGGATTAAGAAAGTTACCCCAACATTGACAGACTGCAGTGATTAGTGGAGCAGTTTATATTATTTATGATGACTTAAGTCTCCATTATGTATAGTGTGTGTTTTTTGAACTCGCAGAAAACATTACAGTCTTATGCACCAGCCTAAGATGTTCTGTTTGTCATGAAAGAGTTACTATGGAAATAAGCAGTGAAAGGCTAAGCCTTGAATAACATTTGCCACACTCCGTCCCTTTCTCAATCAGATAGATTTTCTTAAACCTGCAGGACAACTCTGTGCGGAGTTGTGGTGGACACATTGAGTGAGAATGTCAGTGAGGGGATGGGGTGGGGTGGCACAGGATGTAATATAGAAGGCACAGGGACAGATACGGGGATATGGACGGAGCTATGCTTGAGGAAGGCAGCACACGGGTAATGAGTAATGAGGGAGGGAGGATTGTGGAACTTAAGGATGAGTTAAGGGGAACTCCCATTTGTTTAAATTAGGGAAGTTGATATGGGAGTGGACGGGGTGACAGAATTGGAGATGGGAATCGAGTATGCAGTACACAGTTTGTGAAGCTACAACCAAGTCAGGCATTTTGTACTCAGTAGCATATTGTCAATGCGTAGTCAATAACCCTCTTGGCAGGTGAGGGATAACTGGGGCACCCAGGCTATTTCACACGTCACGTCAGTGAGGTTGCAAAATACTGATTCAGGAGAGAAGAAGGATTACAGGGACAATATTCTTCATTTCGAGACATGATGATGCGGTTTCAAATCACTGGACATGAATGTGGTTAACTTGATCCAGTCCCCAATAAGATTTGCAATTTTTCTCTTTAAGAAGCTCAACTATGCTGAGTGATTGTTTTATACATAAATATATTTATCTCAAGGTGACAATTTTAATATGAGCCACGACTACGGAATAAGGGGACTGTGATCTTAACATTGCTAATTATTGTAGTGTGCCAATTTGTAATGCTAGCTCACCTTTACAATGACTTATTTTAAAATGTCAATTTGGTACTTAGAAATTTGTCTTCTTTCTCTTTCATCACGTTTCCCTCACAATCTACCACCGCATACATTTTAAACACAACTGCATATTTGTGACCAATCTTTTGTAGTTACAAAGGCACTGCCAATTTTCAGTATGAATTATGTACCATGTAATTAACATCCAGTGTCAAGTTCAAGTATAAACTTTTGAACAACTGTTTCACTAAAATAGTTTAGCAAGAAAAATATGGAAAAAATACCACATAAGAAAATATTAAAGCGATAACTTTAGCATGTAATTAAGCTACTGAATAAAGCAAAAATCTCACCTGCCAGTACCTCCTCTGGGTGTACCTCTTCCTGTTCCTGCAAAAAAAAATTAAAAAGCTGAATAACTTTACATGAACTGAATTTAAGCATAAATGAAACACCTTCAAATGTGTCAGTGGTATGTTATCTCACTGCACATGCTCATCTCAGTGTTAGTAAGTTGGTAAATTATATAATGACAGATTACGAATCAGGTGCAGTGACAAGTAGATACATGTGAAATTTTATTAAAGTGCAATTGACGAAAACTGCATAATAATACAAATGAAGAATCACAAAATATTTCTATTTCAATTGAGCATAACTGTCTGAATTCACTAGAGCTGCCAGCTGCCACTTACAGCCACTGCCAAGGTGCAGGACTAAGGAGCCCACAAAACACAAGTCAACATGGTGGGAATGTAGACTACAGCTGCTAGATCCATGAAGGCTGGTGCAAGGATAATGCCAGTGACTGAAATAGAAGTACAGAATAGTTTCCTGGAAAGAACACCCCTCAAATATGACCTGGTGGAGTAGTCTGAAGGATCGTGGAAGGGGAAGTGAATAACAGACCATTATAAAATTACAGATCATAGAGATAGTGATAGGGTTTATTATGCCTATATCTGCTGCTACCAGGACAGAAATTTGAAATTGATTCTTGGTCTCAGAGAGCCATCTGAGGTTGGCCCACACAACAGAAGAGGGTGTGGAACAGTTAAGAGAACTAGTAAATGGACATTTGAAAATTTGTGTCTGATGCAGCTGAATCATGTCCACACTTGCTTAGAGGCCTTTGGGAGCCACATTGGACAGGTTCTCTAACGGTTGTCATGTCTCAGCATGTTGAGTGCTGTAATGTACTGTACAGGATTTCCGGCCTCGAGTCTGTATGATCCTTTTTGCTCATTATTCTCTTAGGGGTAGTTTGCTGCAGTTTCTTCCTTTCTTCTTCTTCTTCTTCTTCATTTTCATTTTATGAGTCAGGGATTCTTGCCCGCTCTGGTTTTACAGTTGTCTCCACAATCTCCTGGGCTGTCCTCCAACTCTTCTGCCGCTCAGCGTGTACTCCTACATTACCTGTGTTAAGTCTGGTTTTGTATCTTTTTAAATGTTTTATTACATATTAATCTTATATTTAGTCTTTCCTAATATCTTAATTGCGGATTGTATCCACCCTCACACCATCTTTAATACTCCTTTAAGATCTCATTTCCGCCGCCTGTATTTTCCTCAGTTGGTTTTGCGTTTTTTTTTTTGTTTTGTTTTAGGGCGCAAAACTGCTATGGTCATTAGCGCCCAATCTGTGACTGAGGTAAACGTAAAATACGAAAATGGAACCAGCAGCTAAGGGAGCGAAACTCAAAAAATTGGAGAAACTAAAAGCAGGAGTACAGCATGAAAAACCACTAGAGAAAGGGTTTGGTTGTCCCCAAAAAGGGCTTCAAATGACCGACGTCATCTCACTGCCACTAATAAACTCAAGAACGCGATCAGCTGAGCGCGTTATCTGCGATATTTCAGGCGACAGCTGTAGACGGGCGCGTAACAGAGTAAAATAGGGGCACTTGAGTAAAAGGTGTCTCACTGTCCACAGCTGAGAGCAGTGGGGACAGAGTGGGGGAGGATCACCGCTTAAAAGATGTCGATGGCTAAAAACACAGTGCCCTATCCGGAGTCTAGTTAATATTACCTCCTCCCGACGACGCATTCGGGAGGAAGAGGTTTAAGCACAGGGAAGAGCTTTCATGTCCCGCAATTATGGGGAAGTGTTGACCAATGTGCATGCCATAAAAGAACAACACGATGACATAAAACACTCCATAGATCGGTGAAGGGAATCGTGTGAATAGCTGGCCGAAGAAGAGAGACTGCAGCCTTGGCTGCTATATCGGCCGCCTCATTTCCACAGATACCAACGTGTCCTGGGATCCAGAGGAACACCACCGAGACGCCCCCAAAGGGAGCAAGTGGAGGCAGTCCTGAATCCGGTGGACAGGGTAGAGAGCTTGGAGACTGAGGAGAGAGCTGAGAGAATCTGTACACATAACATACTGTATCCGCTGATGGTGACGGATTTATTGGACAGCCTGGAGAACAGTGTAAAGCTCCGCAGTATAAACGGAACACTGATCGGGAAGCCGAAATCGATTTGGGGTGTCGCCAACAATATAGGCACTCCCTACACAAAATGATGTATTTGATCCATCAGTGTAAATAAATGTGGCATCCTTCATTTGTGCACATTGAGCAGAAAATGCCCGACAATAAACAAGTGAAGGGGTACCATCCTTCAGAAACTGACAAAGATCACGGAGCAAGCAGGTCTGGGGATGGAGCCAAGGTGGTGCTGTACCCCCAGTTCTCAAGAAAGTTTTAGGAAAGCGGAAGGAAAGAGAATGGAGCAGTTGACGGAAGCGGACTCCCGGTGGTAGTATGGAGGAAGGGTGGCCTGCATACCCTACATCAAAGGAGGCGTCGAAGAAAATGTCATGGACTGGATTAGCAGGCATGGAAGACAAATGGCTAGCATGAAGACTCAGAAGGACTGCTCGCCAATTGGACAGCGGAGGTTCAGCAGTCTCAGCATAAAGGCTTTCCACAGGGCTGGTGTAAAAAGCTGTAGATACTAAACGTAATCCACGGTTTTTTTTTTTTTGGTGGGGTTTAAGGGTGCTCAACTACTTAGGTCATTAGCGCCCAGTCACAGTTGTTAGAGCACATGGAATCTAGTAAAGCTCAAGGGGAGGGGGGGGGGGACACCAGAAAGTCCTGACAAAGATGAAGATAAAAGACGTATAAAAGTTAGATGTCTTTGGACAAGCCAGTCAAAGTTATAAAAAGCAGAACACGAGCAGCTGCTCGAGCGTCATCAGCTAAATTATCCGGTAAAGTAGATAGCAGGGACAGGACAACACAAGATTGACAAAATCGGGGACACGACAATAAAACATGGCACACTGTTAATGCTTGACCACAAGGGCACTGCGGGGCTGGGTCACCGGAGATCAGGTAGCGGTGGCTAAGCTGGCAATGCCCAATCCACAACCTAGTCAGAAGGACCTCTTCTCGCCGAGATGGTCGGGAGGAGGATGTCCAAGCAGTTGGGAGCAGTTTTACTGCCCGGAGCTTGTTTCCTTGGAGGAATGACCAAGCATCTCACCACAACGACACAAGCCTCTTACAAACAACCCCATGAACGTCAGATAACGGGACGCAATGGGAGGCTGGCCGAGGCAGGAGGACTGCAGCCTCATTCCCAGGCACTCCTAAATGCCCGGGAACCCACAGAAAACTGACAGGAGACCCTCATCAGCGAAAGAATGGAGGGACTGCTGGATCCGTTGCACCAAAGGATGGACCGGATAGGGAGCTCCAAGGCTCTTAAGAGCACTGAGGAAATCAGAGCAGAGTGTATACGATGAATGGTGGTGGCGGCGGGCATACTGAACGGCCTGATGGAGAGCAAAAAGCTCGGCCGTAAAGCTGGAACATTGGTTGAGGAGCCAGTATTTAAAGGTGGCGGCCCCAACGACAAAGGCACAGCCGACACCATCGTCAGTTTTGGAGCCATCGGTGTAAATAAAGGTGTGACCAGCAAGTCGTGCACGAAGTTCGACAAACTGTGAGCAATACACATCAGCCGGAGTACCCTCCTTCAGGACTGAGCTGAGGTCGAGATAAATATGAACCAGAGCCTGGAGCCAAGGTGGTGTCGGGCTCTCACCCTCTCTGAAGGTGGTAGGGAGGGCAAAACCCAATTGTCGAAGCAGGTGATTGAAGCGGACTCCAGGGGGCAGCAGGGCAGTCAGATACAACCCATACTGACGGTCGAGAGAATCGGCAAATGAGGACTGATAAGAGGGCTGGTCGGGCATTGACAACAGCTGGCAGGGATACCGACAAAGCAGTACGTCGCGCCGGTAGGTCAATGGTAATTCGGCAGCTTCAGCATAAAGACTCTCGACGGGACTAGTGTAGAAGGCTCCGGTCGCAAGACGTAACCCCCGATGGTGGATGGAGTTGAGACGGCGTAAGAGGGATGGCCGAGCAGACAAGTAGACGAGGCTCCCATAATCCAGCTTTGATCGGACTATGGGCCAATACAAGTGAAGCAGGACAGTGCGATCCACTCCCCAAGATGAATCACTAAGCACTCTGAGGACATTAAGGAACGTGTACAATGGGCAGCCAAATAAGAGACGTGTGGAGACCAACGAAGTTTCCTGTCCAATGTGAGCCCTAGAAACTTAGTTGTTTCCACGAAAGGGAGAACAACGGGACCGAGATGTAAGGACGGCAGAAGGAACGCTTTATATCGCCAAAAGTTGATACAAACTGTCTTCTCTTCAGAGAAACGGAAGCCATTTGCCACACTTCATGAGTATAGGCTGTCTAGACAACGCTGAAGGCAGCGCTCCAGGAGGCATGTTCTCTGGGCACTGCAGTAGATAGCGAAGTCATCGACAAAGAGAGAGCCTGAGACATTAGGTGCAATGCAATCCATAATTGGATTGATCGCGATGGCAAAAAGGGCTACACTCAAGATGCAGCCCTGAGGCACTCCGTTCTCCTGGAGGAAGACGTCGGACAATACGGAACCCACACGTACACTTAACTTTCGATCTGTTAAAAAGGAATCAATAAAAAGGGGCAGGCGACCGCGTAGACCCCACCTGTGCATAGTGCAGAGGATACCTCCTCTCCAACAGGTATCATAAGCCTTCTCCAAATCGAAGAACACAGCTACCGTTTGGCGCTTTCGCAACAAGTTGTTCATGATGAATGTCGACAAGGTCAACAGCGGAGCGGCGGTGACGAAAGCCGCATTGAACATTGGTAAGTAGCAGTCGAGATTCAAGAATCCAAACTAACCGAGCGTTAACCATGCGCTCCATCACGTTACAGACACAGCTTGTAAGAGAAATGGGGCGGTAACTAGAAGGAAGGTGTCTATCCTTCCCAGGTTTGGGTATAGGAACAACGATGGTGTCACGCCAACGCATGGGGACTTGACCTTCGGTCCAGACGCGATTGTAGGTACGAAGAAGGAAGCTTTTGCCTGCCAGAGAAAGGTGTGCCAGCATCTGAACGTGAAAGGCATCTGGCCCCGGAGCTGAGCAACGGGACAGTGCAAGTGCACGTTCGAGTTCCCGCATAGTAAAGGGGGCACTATAAGTTTCCAGATTCAGCGAGTGAAAGGAAGGTCGCCGAGCCTCTTCCGCCTCTTTCCTGGGAAGGAAGGCAGGGTGGTAATGGGCGGAGCTTGAAACCTCCGCGAAAAAGCGGCCGAAGGCGTTGGAGACAGCCACAGGATCAACAAGGACCTCATTACCTGAGGTCAGGCCAGGTACCGAGGAGTGGGCCTTAATGCCCGACAGCCGGCGCAGGCCACCCCAGACGATAGAAGAGGGAGTAAAACTGTTAAAGGAGCTGACGAAAGAGGCCCAACAAGCTTTTTTGCTGTCTTTGATGACTCTACGGCATTGCGCTCGGAGTCGTTAGTATCCAATACAATTCGCCAACGTAGGATGGCGGCGAAAGGTGCGTAGAACACGTCGTCCAGCACGTGACGTGAAGAAGAGGTAGTACGAGGATTGGAACGTTGGGCAGCATTGATGATAACAGCCGTGAAATATTCAACCTGACTGTCACAACTGAGAAAATCGTGGTCCGGAAAGGTCGCCAGGGAGGAGTAAAGTCCCCAGTCAGCTTTCGGTATGTTCCTGCTCGAAGGACGTGGGGATGGGGTGTGGTGCAGGAGACGAACGACACAGGGGAAGTGGTCGCTCAAATAGGTGTCAGAAAGGACATACCACTCGAATCGACGGGCAAGAGTGGTAGAACAGATCTAGAGGTCCAAGTGGGGGTAGGTACGAGTAGAGTCCGAGAGGAAAGTCGGGGCGCCAGTATTGAGGCAGACAAGATTGAGATGGTTGAAGACATCCGCCAAGAGGGAGCTTCTCTGACAGGATGCAGGAGAGCCCCAAAGGGGACGATGGGCATTGAAGTCGCCAAACAATAAAAACTGCGGAGGAAGCTGAACAATCAGGTGCATCATGTCAGCCCGACTAACTGCGGATGACGATGAAGTGTAGACGGTACAAACAGAAAAAGTAAAGGCAGAAAGAGTAATACGGACAGCTATTGCTTGGAGTGGGGTGGTCAATGGGATGGGATGGTAATAGACATCGTCCCGAACGAGCAACATGACCCCACCATGAGCTGGAATACCGTCCACAGGGGTGAGGTCATACCACTCCGAGGTATAGTGGGTAAAAGCAATACGGTCAGTCAACTTGGTTTCCAGGAGACCAAGGACGAGCGGACAGTGCGGGCAGAGGAGCAGTTGTAATTCCTCCCGATTAGATCGAATACCTCTTATGTTCCAATGTAGCAAAGCCATCGCTAGTCAGAAAAAAGGGGGAATGAAACAGGGGAAGAGCTGGTCACCTCGACGGCCGCAGAGGGCCAGGTTATGAGGGAACAACGCTACAACCGGCGGGAGGCGGATCCTATTCCATCGAGTCATCGCCAGCTGCGGCCGCTGTCCTGGGTTGCGTAGGAGGGGCAGTATCATTCGCCGACGAGAGGCCAGCTGAGCGCCTGGCAGCAGAGCGTCCCGGCCAAACTGAGGACGGCCGGGAGCAGCGACTCATGGATGGAGCGTCAGACAAAACGCGCCGGGGTGGAGAGGGGGATAAAGACTTCTTCTTGGAGGCCTTCTTGGAAGTCTGATGAGGCACGGGGATGGTATGCTGGACCCGAAGAAGGCCCTCACGCACGGGCGCCATTTTGGAATGCCGGACCTTGGAAGCCGGGGTCTGGAACATTTGCCCGATGGACGCCTGAGAAGAGGATCGCTTCTCAGGTGGTGGAGGGGGAGGAGGAGGAGGAATGGTGGCCCCTGGGGCAGAGGGGGCAGGGGCCACGAGGGAGGAGGATTTGGAAGGGAGGGATTTGGGAGGCGGAGGCATAAACCCCAGATGGGGTGAGGAGGTGGAGGGGGGACAGGATAGGGGTGAGGATACTGTGCAAGGAGGCAACACGACTGAGGCCAACGATATTGCCAACGTCACGGGATGGAGGTGGTCATACTTCTTCCTGGCCTCAGAAAAAGAGAGATGATCCAAAGCTTTTAATTCTTGAATCTTCTTCTCCATCTGATACGCGGGACAGTCTATAGATCTAGGTGAGTGGATGCCAGGACAATTGATGCACCAAGGTGGTGGAGTGCATGTATGTTCCTCACGAAGAGGACGTCCACAATCGCCACAAAGGGGCTCAGCCTCACACCGTGACGACATGTGCCCAAAGCGCAAACACCGAAAGCAGCACATAGGAGGTGGGACGTAAGGTGCCACGTCGCACCGGTAGCACATCACCTTTACCTTCTCCGGGAGAATGTCCCCCTCGAATGCGAGGATAAAGGCCCCGGTGTCGATGCAACAGTCTTTGGAGCCGCGCTGGACTCGCCGCACGAAATGCACGCCTCAGCACTCCAGGTTGGCCCTGAGCTCCTCATCAGATTGCAGCAGGAGGTCCTCATGAAAAATAACCCACTGCATCCTATTCAGTGCCAGATGCGGGACAATGGATACTGGGATGTGCCCTAGTCAGCCACATGCTGGAGTGCCGCCGACTGTGTGGCGGAGGTGGTCTTTATATGAACGGACCCCGAACGCATTTTACTGAGAGCCTTGATTTCCCCAAAGGTGTCCTAGATGTGCTGGACAAAGAATATGGGCTTGGAGGTGGCGAACGTCCCCCCCATCGGTCCGAGAACAGACTAAATAGCGGGGGAAGTATATCGCCCCAAGCCGGCGAGCCTGTCCTTCCTCCCAGGGAGTGGCCAAGGGGGAAAGGGCAGGAGTACCAGAACCAGAGACAGTACCTTTCTTTTCAAAAGACTCGGCCGCAGATCGACCTGATACATTTTGACATTTCATCTACAAAACATCCGCCCCAATACCACCCACTCCAACCAGGGGCTCTCCCCACGGGCGCCACCCAGCCTCAACAAGGGCCACCTGGCAGGATGACCATTGCTGGGAGTCCTGATGCCCCAAGGAGACGGGCATCTACTCCTTGGCCGACGTGGGGAGGGTGCAGTTCAGGTATCGGCAGTACGATCCCTGTGTTGTCAGGGGGCTACAACCTAGAGGGTACATGACGACCCCACCACAATGGGCTGGCTACCGTGCTGGATTTCGGGTGCCATGGAAAGTCCATCATCATCGTAGGTGCAAATGGGGACGCACTATGGGCATAACTTGTGCAACCCATCAGGTGTTTAGGCCAAATTTGAGGAATAGTGGGTGTGGTTACAATGCAGTTACAATGCTGAGTGCCAAGGTCTTAGTGCACTGAGGACCAGTGATACACCACGTAAGGTGTCCTTCCCCAAAAGGTTCGTACTTCTGTAGAATTTGGAAAATGGAGGTCAAACCCCAAGGAGGACCATCACATGGAAGGCCGAAATGGTTGAAACTCCTTTTAGTCGCCTCTTACGACAGGCAGGAATACCTCGGGCCTATTCTTACCGCACACCCACAGGGGGAAGACTACTTGATTGTGGGGAGTTATTACTATGTGCAGTAGCACACCAGATGTCATTCAGATTTTGGGTAAAGAGAGATTTTGCATAGATCTGCATATCCACAGTTGGAATAATGGAAGGAAATGGCAGTAAGTATCTGCTTCTCTAGCCAAACGGTCAGCCAGTCCATTCCCTGGGTTGCTCAAATGACTTGGAACCCAGAGAAAGACATCTGAACAGGTGGCACACTCGTGGGCCAAGAGAAGGGCACGTATAGCAGAGACCGAAGGATGAGGTCGATGGCCAGCAGGCTGCTCGTTGGATCTGAACACATTAAAACACTGTGGAGGGAGGCCTGAGATAAAAAAGGAGGGCTCTGTGAATTTCCAGAAACTCTGCTGTGAACACACTAATTGATCCTGACAAAAAATGGTGTTCTAAGGCAGTAGGAGACATGAAAGTGTATCCCACCTTATCTACTGCCTTAGAACTATCAGTGTGAAAAATTGTGGCACCCTAGAACACTCCAAGGATGGCACATACAAGACGGTGGAGAATTAAAGAGTTGACACGAATCTTTGGACCCTGGAATAGATCAGTCATAATTCATGGTCTAGTTACCATCCATGGGTGGGAGGGGTATGGGAGGAAAGATGTGAAGTACATTACAGCGAGTGGAGACGGGGATCCCGACATAAGGAAGTGATATGCATGCCAACCGGCAATCCCACACAAGAACGGGTGTCAGGAGGGAGACAGTCCTCAATGGCGAAGAGTACAGGATACATCGGATGGTCAGGGAATTGGCGAATGATGACTGATTAAGAAAGTAGTAGTTTGCTCAGTCATGTGTGTAGAGGGGGAATCCCCACTTCTGTGAGGAGACTATCAATGGGACTACTGAGAAAGCCAGCAATAGCCAGATGAACCCCACAATGGTGAAGAGGGTCAAGCAGTTTCAAAGTGGAAGGAGCTGCTGAGCCATAAACCTGACCACCACAACAGTCTGGAGAAGACCAGGCCACAGTAAAGATGGAGAAAAGTGACACAGTCTGCACCCCAAGATGCAAGGGCCAGGAGGTGGAGAGCATTAAGCTTCCATATACATACAGTATTTAGGTGGCAAATGAAGGGCAGCCATGTCAGCTGGTTATCAAAAGTAAGGCCCAAGAAACAGGACTGTGCTACAACATCGAGAAGCTGTTCACCTAAATAAAATTCTGAGTTGGGGTGTACTGTGAATCAGCAATAAAAATGCATTACCCACATTTTTTTGGGAGAATCCTGGAACCAATAGGAGGTCGCCCATGCAGAGGCCCATGGGATGGCATCTTAGAGCAGACACTCACCAGATGCTACTTACTGGGAGCTGCATCATATGCAAAACTCATCGACGTACAATGCCAGAGTAACCAGAGGCCCAATTGGGGTCACAAGCCCGTGGACTGCTAGGAGGAAGAGTGTGACACTTACCACAGAACCATGTGGGATACCATTCTGCAGAATTCCAGGGGTGCTGAGGGAAGTTCCAACTTGGAACCGGAAGAGCCGCTCAGAGGAAAACTCATGGATAAAAATCTGAAGGGGCACATGGAAGCCTCAGTCATGGTTGGTAATTAAAATGTGATGGCACCAAGCCATGTTGTGTGCCACATGTAGGTAAAAAGAAGACCACAACTAGGCACTGGTTGTGAGTAAAAGCCTGTTGCGTAACTTTTTCCAACCCAAGTAAATGATCAGTTGGAGATCATTTCACTTGGAAGCCACAGAGATATAGGGACAAAAGGCCCGGAGATTCTAGTACACAACATAATGTGTAGCTAACTATCCTCTCGAGAAGTTTACGTAGTACATTTGTCTGGTTAATTGGGTGGTAGCTGTCGAGGCCATTGGGTTCTTTCTGGCCTTAAGGACAGGGAGAACTATACTGTTTCATCATTGTGACAGAAAAGCAGCTGTGAACCTAATGCAGTTGAAGATAATAGACCATCTGGTTGCGGACAGAATATGGGCCAGCTGCCATGTCCCATGAAGAGGTAAGAGCCTGCTTGACTATAGCACTCACTTAGTGTTGTGTGTTATGAACAGATTGGTTTGGGGGGGGGGGGGGGCATAGTGAACACTGCATTTCTGCTGGAGAAATGTAGGAGGACAGGAAGATGATGCCAATACCGTCCCAAAGTGTCGTGTAGCAAGGTGTTCTGCGAGGACCGATGGATCAGTGCACAAATCACCGTTAAGGTTAAGGCAATGGAATACTGACTGTCGCTGGCAGCCAAGAACAGTACGGAGCTTGGACTGAACCTGCAATGAAGAGGCGTATGTCCCCGGAGGGGCACATATTTCTCCCAGCATTCCTTTTTACACTACTTAATAAGGTAATGAGCCTTCGCATGAACACACTTAAAAGCGAAGAGGTTCGTCTTTGAAATGTGTTGCTTAAAATGCTGCAGTGCATGTCAGCAGTTATAGACAGTGACTGTGACATCCTTGGCCCACCAAAGTAGCCATCAACGATGAGGGGACATGTTGATGGGGGGGGGGGGGCAGCAGTGTGAAGAACAGTGGCAGAGATGCCTTGCAGACCGCATCAATGCAATTCGACAGGGAGGTGTAGAGGTGCACAGCAGATGTATACAAAGGGCAATTGGCCCTGCGGAATTCGTAACTTGGGGGCCTGTCTGCCTGGCGACAGCAGGGGAACAATAGAACCACTGGAAAGTGGTCACTGTCACAAACATCATCATGGGCTGACAAATGTAGGGAAGCAATGAGAGCAGGAGAGGTGATCGTGAGATTGATAGTGGTAAAGGTGCCATTAAGAGCATTGAATTGGGTAGGGGATCCCTCATTGAGGAGACACAAATTCAGGTCCGTAATAAGCTGGTCAATTAGGAGACCCCTACCCATTGAAGTGTCACTCTCCCACACTGGGTGGTGGCTATTGAAGTCCCAAGGATGAGAAACAGGGTGTTAATTGCTGGATTAAGGTACACAGTGCAAAGTAAGGAATTATTGTACCTGGAGGGAGGTCGACACTGCAAATGGTGATTGCCAGAGACATATGCACTCTAAACACTATAGCTTCCAGGTAGGTACTTAGTGGGATCCGGTGACTACGACATTGGAGTGAACCAAAGTGCAGATCCCACCAGAAGCTTCCCTGTGGCCAGTACAGTTCCGACAGAAGGTTGCATTTCTGGTAGGTGAGGATAGTAACTTTGGCAATTTCAGTGGATGACTGTGTGGCCAGAATCCAGATGACACAAACAAAAAAAAAAAAAAAAAAAAATGAGGATACCATGTCACTTGGTCAGTGGCCTTCACCTACAAGGGTGAGGTGACATCCGTAAATAAGATAAGATCTCAGGCACAGGTTGCAAGGCAGGAGGTGGCATTACTGGGGACAGTGGTTGGGGGGGGGCACCTTGTCTTAGGATTTATGTTTCTTCCTGTCCGTTTTCTCCTCCTCCTATTCCTATTTCAGAGCTGGAGGAGAGTAGAGCACAGAGGGAGTACAGGTGACTGAAAGAGAGCGGGTGACCTTTGGATGAACAAACGCACTGTGAGTGATGGTAGGAGTCTTCCAGCCTGAACTGAGCTGGGCAAAGGGGCCTTGTAAGGGAGCCCAATCACTGGCAGGTGCCAGAGAAGGGGCGCACTTCTTCAGCTGGAGAGAGGGAGCAGACCCAGACAGGAGGTTGTGGCAACTGCTAGGGTAGGGGGAGGGAGAGGGGATAGGTGGATGGGGCTGGGCAAGGGAGAGGTAGGAGGAGGAAATGAAGTAAAAGAGAGATAAGTTGAAGATAGTGACACTGGATGGAGTATCTCATACTTTTGGTAACCCTCAGTATAAGACAGGCGATTCGATGACTTGTATTCTTGGATCTCCTTCCTCTCTTATACGCCGGGCAAATTTGGCGAGTGAGGGGAGTGGCTTTCAGTACATTTGTCACACACAGGTGTCAGAACACAGGGGCTTCCCTCATGGAATGGTTGTCCACAGTGAGTGTACAGAGGGTCTACCATTCACCAGGAAAACATATGCCCACATTGCAGCCACCAGAAGCACCGCATAGGTGGTGGGGTGTATGGCTTCACATCACAACTTCGGCACATAACCTTGACTTTCTCTGGGAGGGTATCCCCCAAAAAAGCTAGAATGAAGGCACCAGTATGGATGCGGTTGTCTTTGTGGCCCTTCTCCACATGCCAAACCAAATTCACACCTCTCCAGATTAGCCCAGAGTTCCTAATCCTTTTGCAGGGTGAGATCCCAATGAAAAATCACTCTCTACACCATATTCAGAGATTAGTGAGGGATAAAACAAACTGGGACATTGCCAGTATGATCACAGGTGCAAAGAGCTGCCGATTGGGTGGCAGAAGATGCTCTGATCAAGAAAGTTTTCCTCAATATTTTCCACAAAAACAATGGCATTGTGGCAATGAATGTGTCCCTGTCTGTCCTCGTACAGATGAGGTAATGGGGGAAGTGTATCATACAAAGATGGCTAGCCTGGCCATCCTCCCATGGTGTAGCCAGGGAAGCAGAGGTTGCTGGGTAACATGAAGCACCATTCAATGATTGTTCACCATTCAAAGAAGCAGCCATTTGAGATCGGCCAGATCTTTGCAGCTCCATACGCTTCATGCATCAAGCATCCCCCAAATACCAGCCATTCTGACCATGGGCTCTCCCGAAGGGTGCCACCCACCCAAACCAAGGGCCATCTAGCACGGTGGCTATAGGTGGGAGTTCTGATGCTCCAAGAAGACAAGCAACCACTCCTTGGCATACATGGGGAGTGAACAATTCAGGAATCAGGAGAGTGATTCCTGTGTTGTCAGGGATCTCAGCCAGATGGGTACATAACAGACCCATCACACAGACTGGCTATGTGTGCTGGTGACCTAGCTGGGTTGAAGGGGGCAACAGGGGGAAGGCAAGAGGAATCCACACCGCAGATGCCAGGGAGCGAGTTGTTCCCCAAACGGCTCACATTAAACAAAAACAGGAAATTTTGAAGTGGAGGTAAAACTCAATTGGGGACGTAAAAACCAAGAAACATGAATGAACAGGCAGAGGAAAGCAAATTGTAAACAATAAAGGAAACCAGGTGGATAGCCATGTCAAGATGAATCAGAGCACCAAGAAAGGGGTAGGAGAAGGTAACTGGGAGTGAGCAAGGATAGGGAGGGAGGGCAGGGTGACAAATGCGGACAGTAAGGAAGAATAGGCTGCATTAGCTCAGAGCCACATGTGCACCACGCATGAACTAACACGAAGGAACTGTAACCCCCTTGGGAAGGGGGTGGGGGGGTGGCTATTGTCTGCCTAGAGGGAATGATAATGTAAAGTAGTGCAGGCATTTTAGTGACATTTTTGAGTCTTGTGGTAAATAATTATGAATTACAGGACACTGCAAAATAACCATTTGATACAGTTTGCAACACATACAATAACCCTAGACTGATTGCATCAGCACATCTGAAGAAGCTGTTACCATTTCTGTCAGCAACTGGGGAAGGTGCAAGTGAACTTAATGCACTACTTCAAGCAATATTCATGTGCTGATGGCATTACAACTAAATGTATCCTTTCAAGATGTAATTACATCACTGCTCTTTATAGAAAAAAGTTGACCAGTCTGTAACAACAAAATTTAAAACCCGCCTGAGTTTCAATAGCTTTCTGACATTGGAATGGAGATGTGCTTTTCTCAAAAATAAATGCAAATCTGAAATTATCAAGGCTACAGTACTACCATGACACAGCACATATGGGAACAAACAGCGGACCACCTGCAATGTCAAGCACTTAGGGTGTTTGAGATGAATCTAGTCGCTGCTAGTGTTGCGTATGTCATGCGTCACTTGACTCAAGCTTTGCAGAAGTGCAGCAAATTCAGGCAAGCCACGTGTAGTGAACACAAACCTATAGTGATGCCGAACAAATTGTTCAACAATTGTTCAAAGGGTGATTGTAGGGCTTCTAGTTGCACTTATGTATGCCGTCATGCTTGTCAAAAAGGGCACCACACATTGCTACACACAGAAATAAAACACACAAGATGGAACAAGGAAGGATTGTCCTAGTGACATGAAACACAAAAAATGGTATACATCCATCAAGTACATTGCATTACTGCTCACTTATAATCATCCGAGACAAACAAGTGCTGCTTACAACAGTGACAACATGGTTGATAGATAGTAGTGCCTCTGACTTCACGGATGGCACAGTAGAGTATACATTCAAGGAACAGGTGGAATCATATCAGAAACAAAGCAGCACGTCTCTGTTTAAGTTGACTTCTGTATAAACCTCTTCATTTCACCTTCTGTCTGGGATCAAGACAAGATGTCAGTTACCTTCAGCAAAATTAAACAGTGTGTTGGATTTGACACATATAAAACTTATCGATCTAGAATTTCGGTCACCTGGCAAGATCGACAAGTTGCTGAGAGCAAAAGTTTCTCTGTACATTCAGAAGGCGAGGACTATCTCCATAAGAACTGATCATCCAGTGCTTTAAGAGACAGAACTGTGTTGGATTATGTATGTGAAGGAGTATCAAATGGTAGAGCACAAAATGTTTTCAAGGTGGCCATTCATATTACGCTTTGTGAAAACTGACACCGACTTTCTTGAACAAACTGTGGAAGACAGAAGGATTAAATCATGTCTGAGTCGTAGCAACACTTGCACATGTGTGTTGGTTTGGTGGGTCCTGAAGAACGATTGGCGTGTGGACATGTGGCTGGCAAGTTGTTGCTTTTGGCAGACTCCCACTGTCCGGTGCAGGTCCCAAGATGCTGCTGAAGGTTGAATCAGTCATAAGGCCAGATAGCGGTGAGCTGCATGAAGACATACGGACATTGCAAGCAACCAGATTGGCAAGTAACTGGCTTACTCTACAAGCTTAAATTTTATGGCTCCTCAATGATCACCTGAGTGTGTAGGATGCAATAATACCCTGGCTGGAATCCTGCAATGTATGGCTCCTTCACAACTGAGTGGAGTAAAGTGTTGTTCTTTTATATTTGTGTTATCTAAAATTGCATCTGTTACATTAATGCACCTATGAGTGACTGAGTGCATGATCATCAGTCAGTGTTATTAATTACAATTTGTGTTCCAGGTAATATGTCATGCAAGTGTAAGAGTATTCCCTGTTGTAAGTCTCATGAAGGGAATCAATTGTAACGTGATCTATGTCAGAGGCAAAGTGATCTTGGTACATGTGTACACTTGAGTTATCTTATCAGCAGGTGCTGATATTTTCAATTCTGAATAACAGAAATTTTAAACAATGTCAATTACATTGCTAGTCACTTGTGCGTTTTGTTCACATTTTCTACTTCCTGCCCCTTCTTGTGTGAAGCTTTATTTGTGCAGAATTCTGTTCCCATTGGTGTGTGTTGGCAGGGTAGCTTTGGCAGGAAATGATGTGTTCTTGTTCCCTGTGTCCAGAGCAGAGGCATGTTTGCCTTTTGCTATGGTGGCACCTCTGTTGTCGCACGGCGTCTGAGTTGACTGGCAGTCTGCTGCCCCTACCAGTCACTCGAGTGAAGCGAAGTTGCTCATCTGACATGCTCGATGTCAGAGTGCCGCAATTTGGGCAGGAACCAGTAGTCTGTTCAATTCGGTGAATTTATTGAGCTCAGGAGGATAAGGTACATTTATAGAGTCTGAGGTTCCTGCTCATTATAACTAACTACTCGCTTAAATGTTGCATCCTTATTACCAATTCTAAATACATTAAGTTTAAAACCTGTTAGTTACCAGTGTAAACTGTCGACATTTACCTTGGTGCATAGTCATTAGCTAACTCCACTTGGGGAATTTGGCTGCTCATTCCTAGTTGACTGTGATAGCTCTCTGCTCTAGCTCTCAGCCTGCTCTGAATTTTTGACAAATGTATGTTTATTAAATGTCTTTTACTTCTCCCAGCACAACCTGTGATATATGAGCTATCAAATATGATGTTAGGTTTATTGAATTACTAAGTGACACAAGTTAAACATATGATACCCAAAGAAAAGAAGACCTCTCTATGAAGTGCACGAAAAATCTATTTAATGGTTCAGATAGTATTCTAATAAGATTTTTTTCAAGTTCATCTGGCTATGATAATAGCAAGAAGAGTTACTCCATTATCAGTTTAAAAAGGTAATTGGCATGTAACTGCAATAACTAAATATTTTAGACAGCTGTAGGTGGTAATTATCATGTTTACTGAATATCAACTGTGGTGTAACTGATCTCTTGGTTAATGTTACATATTTCTCAATGTCTATAGTACCAATGAATGATGGTTACTGCCAGAAAGTCATATTCCAGGTCTAATAGTGGGTTTAAACTTTTATTCACTTTCAGAATTTTTTCTCTTGCATGAAATCTGCTGCAAATACATGAACAATTTCTGCAGAGTGTGACAATGATAGTTCCTTCATCAGGCTTCAATGTACCTGCTGATTTGAGTGGTTCATTCCATGCTGTCTCATTCTTGCTCAGTGAAGTGCCATGCCCTAGATCTGTTGCACCCATTACTGTCATTAGCCAGTATGCGAGTATTCTTTGAAAAATTTTTGTGACTGTTCAGTAGGTAATTACATTGTAATAATAGACCCGAGTTACCAGTGCAAATGGAGTTGCGAAGGTTGTGGTGTCAGGAAAGATTGGAGTGAAAAAAATAATAAGTATGAAGTGAAGATATATAGGATATGTAGAAAGGAGTTGATTAATTAAAATGGGGTGTGCAGGGCAGCCCACAGAAGGGCTAAAACCCATGGGCTAATGAAAACTGTGAGCACCCTGGAATGAGGCCAGGAAACAGAGGGGGGGGGGGGGGGGTTCATTACATGCCAAAAAGCTAAACTTCTTTGCTGCTGGTGAAACTCACCCTCTCTCTGACAGTCTCAGTTGTGCTTCCTCTACTTTCACTCACCTGAGCTATAGGACGTGGGGCTTCGTCGGCAACAGGGCCTGATTGACAAAAAAGGAAATTGTGTGTTAATATAAAAAATACTTAATCTGCAAAAGTCAAACAAACAGTTAATAAATGAAGACTGTTTCAACATGACATTACAAAGAACAGAATCAATTATTTGTATCTTTTAGAGTGCCTAGTGATCAGTGAATAACTGAGCATCTAATCCAGTCAATTATGTACGACAGTGAAAATTACTAACCGAGTTCCACAAAGCCGGAACTTTATTCCAGTTGCAAGCTGGCTATCTGAATACTGCCAGGGGCAAATAAACTTTTATTGTTAACATTTCAAATAATTATTGACGAAATTTTATGATGTAAAATCCTGTAGTAATCTGCTTATTAAAATATACAATTTTATGTTACAGGGTTAACTCACTGTGGCAAGTTTAACGGTTAGGAACTGTGTGTATGACTGTATATGCAGCCTCACTCACTGCAAGCGTATGCTGACATTCTATTCATCCAGTATTTGACTATGAGAGCACTTGGTGACTTGCAGAAAACTTCACCAAGAATTTCAAATTATCATTAACTTTTCTCAGGGATACCCCACATAAGGTAACAGCAAAAATGTTATCGCCTACCACATTTTTGCTGTTCATGCAGTAAAATTGCACATCAAACACATACAATGTAATCCTCCTTTCTTTACTTACAGATGGATACACATAGCCAGGAGACTGTGTAGCAGATGATGTGGGTTGTTTCTCAGGTTCATTCTTCGTAAAGGTGAGGCAGGAAGAAATTTTATGAGTATGGGAACAGGATGGAGTAGAAGACATCATAGGAATGAGGTGGAAGTGTACCATTTGACTGGTACTTCACAATGCTGCCTTGAGACATTCAACAGAGTGCTGCCTGTTGCTGGCATGTTAATAAACCTGAAACAAACTCAGAGCAGATCATCTTGCCCGTGACAGCCATTGCATAGTTTCTGTATAGGGACCACATGACAATGGACAATTTTCCAGTATTCCTGTGCTCTTCACAGCCTTCATAGACCACTGCACAATGGCTCACCAGCCAACCCAAGTCCCAGACTTGACATCGTCTATCTAATTCTGAGTGCCATGTCTATATTAGTAAGAATGCAGCCCACAATATTGGCATCATTAGTGCAACCTACTCTTTAGATACCTACAACAGTGCCTATCAGTTGTTACAGACAGAGTGCTGAACTAGAGTTTCAAGAAATGTTCTCATATTATCAAACATCTTTCATTGGATCAGGGCATTCTTTACCTTGCCTTGCTTTAACATTCACAACTATTCCTCTGAGCACAGCAACATTGGACTCTAGGACATCAGTGTAGCTTGCAGTGCTCAGCTTAGTTCATATTAGTGACAACCTTACAGCATAACAGGACTATTGTGATGTTTTTTTGCACTAGGAAGCCATTTAACATGCCCAACATTATAATGTGCCTTCTGTGTTGCAATGACGTTCTGATGTTCATGACAACCTGAGCACATTTCTCACCTTGTGCATGGATCATCCACAATAGGTGGGATGAATGACCATGAGAGTGGGTGGCAGATGGGGCAATGCAGTTCCCTACTGGACTCCCTGTAGAGATGTGAGGCAGGAAGACAAACACATTGGTCTGGGAAAAGACTGTAGTGAAAGTCTTAATGGGAAATATATTAAGAGCAAAGGGACAGTGATACTGTACGTACATTATCTTCGGATACTTATTAGAAATTCTCTCCAAATGTGTGTGCACATTTCTCCTATGTGTTTCAGTTGTTTCTACTACACTATTTTCTCCTAGCCTCTTAATTTCAGAGGTAATCAGCTCTCATATGTCATAAAGTAAAGCATAGAAACCTTATTCTTGCTGACTATTCTTCATAAATCCCCCTCTCTCCCAGTATTCAAAACACAGCTCCATAAATAATTGTAAACACTTAAATTATGCCAAGAAACTACTAAGACAGCGAAGACAAAATAAGGAAAACAATGCAATTGTCTCCAGTACACCATCTCATGAGGAGGAAGAAAAATAGTACATCGAAAAACGGTATCTGTACATTTGTGATGGCTAATCTCCAACTACAGTCAGGATTTTGACAGAGTCAGGTTTAATAGATACTTGCATTAATTAGCAAAGTTGTTTTGTAAGCTCTATTACTGCAATGCCAGTCATGTCATCCAGCCATAGATACTTAGCCTTAGCTGTGGTAGCTATTATAAATGTAAAAACGTAGCTTTGAATATAAAAGGAGTGATCAAAACACTAATTTTTCTGAACACACTAGTTACAAGACACAGACATCACTTCTCTTCAAGAATAAGTTATCAGTGAAAATATATGTCTAATAGTATATACCTAGCAAATAATGTCATAAAGATAAGTAATATCTTCACTGACTTTGCCACCCACAAAAAAGCAAAATCCTGGAAGTTATTTCTACAAAAGGAGTTCAGAAGACTTCTTGTGTTGGTGATATGAGGGCTATGTAGCACTGGAATGGAGACAAGGAAGGGTCTGAATGGGTGAGAAATTTGACTAATGAAGGTTAAAGCAAGGAGGGTTACAGGAACGTTGGATATACTGCAGGGAGAGTTCCTGGCCACAGTTTATCACTGGTCATTCTTGCAGAAAAACAGCTTGTTTCTTGTCATTCCCATGCTGAAATCAGCAAATTGGTTGCAGCTCAGCTTGTATATCACATGACTGGTTTCCCACATATCCCTGCCTTTGGTGGGATATAAGATGTTTGTGACCAGACTGGAGTGGTGGTGGTGGAAAGATGTATGGGACAGGTCTTGCATTTACTTCTATTACAGTGATATGAGCCGTGAAGTAAGGGTTTGTGAGCAGGGATTGTGCTGGGATGGACGAGTATATTGTGTAGGTTTGGTGGACAGAGGAATACCACTGTGGGACGGGTGTGAAGGATAGTAGGCAGGACATTTCTGATTTCAGAGCACAATGACAGTTTGTAGGAACCCTGGCAGAGGATGTAATTCAGTTGTTCCAGTCCTGGGTGGTACTGAGTTACGAGGGGAATAATCCTCTGTGGCCAGATTGTGTGACTTTGGGGGTCATGGGAAACTGCAAAGATAAGACACAGAAGATTTGTTTTTGTACAAGGTTTGGAGGATAATTATTGTCTGAACACTTCATTGAGTCCCCCGGTATATTTCGAGGGGGGCCCCTCATCACTGCAGATGTGGCAACCATGGGTGGATAGGCTGTATGGGAGGGACTTCTTGGTATGGACTGGGTGGTAGTAGTCAAAATGAAGGTATTACTTGTAGTTAGTTAGTTTGATATAGGCACAAACAGTGATGTAGCCGTCTTTTGAAGTGTACATCAACACCTACGAACGTGGCTTGTTGGCTTGAGAAGGTCCTGGTGAAGCAAAGGAGGAGAAGCTGTTGAGGTTCTGGAGGAATGCGTATAGGGTGTCCTCACTCTCGCTCCAGATCACAAAGATGTCTTCAATGAATCTGAATGAGGGGAGGGGTTTTAGGATTCTGGGTGTTTAGGAAGAACTTTTAACCCATACTTAATCACTCATATCCCTGTAATAGACCTAGATGCAAGACCTGTTCCATACATCCCACCACCACCACCACCACCACCACCACCACCACCACCACCTACGCCAGCCTGGTCACAAAGGTCACTTACCCCATTGAAGGTAGCGCTACCTGTGAAACCAGTCATGTGCTATATAAGCTAAGATGCAGCCATTGTGCTGCATTATATGTGGGCATGACAACAAACAAACTGTCTGTCCACATAAATGGCCACATACAAACTGTGGCAAGAAACAAGTTGATACCCTGCTGCTAAGCATGCTGCCCAACTTGACATCCTTCATTTCAACTCTACTATATAGTGAGTAGCGACTCTTTTTCATAATATTCTTTGTTTCAATTCACTTTTTCAGTTTTATGAGTCATTCACCTCAGTTGCGTCTAATTCTATTTCGTGTTTAATTTTAAATGAGCTATTTCTTCTTTACAATTTAATTATTTGATAGATTAAAAAATCTACTTGCCAAGCAGCAGCAGAAAACACACACACACACACACACACACACACACACACACACACACACACACACACACACACACACGCACACGAAAGAATGTGATGGGTGATTAGATGTTTTTATCTATCCAATTAACTTACACTGTTTGACAAGAGTGTGAACTTAGCAAGGGCTCATCACATGGGCATGCTACTGTTTTCTTTCTGTGAAATTATCATAATTAATTACAGTGGAAATTGCAAATACATTTTTAAATGTTATTCAAATCTGTAGATAATAGCAAAATCTAATTCTGACTGAAAATGTGTGTTGGTACCAGTAGCATGGATTCAGAAAATGTGCTTTGAAAAAAAGAAAAAATACCTATTGGAGGTAGCAAATTTAGTTTTCAGTGTCAGTTCTGTTATTAGGAAGCCTGTCTTTCCATACTATGAAAAGGAATGTTGCTACTCACCACGTAGCGGAGATGCTGAGTCGCAGATAGACGCAACAGAGAGACTATTGTTGATGAAGGTCTTAATGGCAGTCTTTTTGTTGTGCCTATCTGCAACTCAGCATCTCTGCTATATGGTGAGTAGCAACCTCCCTTCCCATAATACTGTTACATTCCATCCTGAATTTTTCTCTTTCCACACTCTCATAGAAAAACACTTATGTATTTTTATGCCTGAAATGAAATAAGAAAATTTTACACAAGATACTAATTTACCTGATGCTTTGTTCCTGTGGGAAGAAATACAGATGAAGCAAAAGCATCTAAAATCAGAGTGATGAACATTACCTTTTGTACAGAAAATGAAGCATTAGCAGACACTGTATTATTGATAAGTAATGTTTATTACATCCCTGTCCTCTACTCAATGAGAAGATTATGCACTTCAGTGTCCACATGTTCCACAATACAGGTTAACTTTCCATGCAACATGCAACCGAAGGTAGTGCACTCAATAGTGTCTCAACAATACGCTTTTTTAAACTACCACATTCTCTGATTCAACCTACTACATCACCAACAACAAAAAAACAAACTCTAGTTCCACCAGCAGTATCTCATGCAACACATAGTACCATAGGGCAAACAACTGGTAAAATGCCCCTATTGGAGCACATGTAAGATGAATATTTTCCTCTTTAAAATACTGACAGTAGAGTGAGGAACCAGCTGCCCCAGTCTACATTTTGCCTTCCTCACCAAACGTTTTTGCAATGTGAACATATTCCCACTAAATTCATTCATCCGGTCTCTCCCTCTAGTGAAGCCTTCATGCTCACCACCTCCCCCTCACTGTCACTGTCACTGTCACTGTCTATGTATATGGCTCTCCCCCACTGTCTCATTTTTCTCCCACTGATTTACAGTATATCCCACTGACAATGTCACCTCTCTCAATTACACTGTCTGTTTTTGACTTTCTTTGATAAGTTCACTGACTTCACAACTCCTTAACAGCTCAAAAATAATTCTGGGGCATCCAAGTTAGTTGGTTTTCCTTATACACTAGAGTGTAAGACCTCAGACCAAAATTTTCTCTCTCCCACACTTATGTGTTCATGTATACCAAGAAGCTGATTTATGGTGTCCCTAAGTCTTCCTTTTTGTCTACACAGGCTCCTATCTCTTTTCCTCCCACTGATTCTATCTTCACAAATCTCTCCTCCTCTTTTACTGACACTGTCTCACTGACTACCAGTATCTCATTTACCTTTCTTTTTAAAGAAATTTCCATGATTTGAATATTACTTGTTCATTTGTTTACACAGTCATGATTTCAACTTTATACCCATTCTGAAGATCATGTTGAAAAATTAAGATTGTTTGACCAGTCTGTGAGTTACTGAAAAAATATACTTTTGGTCTTTTAAGGTGTGTTCTATTGCAGGATATGAGTATATGTGAAAGATATGTGATGTGGCTGATATTGTGCACAGTTGAAAACTATAAATGGGTCTATAAAGTTAGAAACATGTTTTTTTTTCAATAACAGAACAACACAGCATGACATACATATTAACATTTCAACAGGCATTCAAGAATGGCTATGAAGCCAATGGCATTATTGTGCAAAATAAAAGCACACTCTTAAGTCAATTGATGGAAATTGGTTTTAAAACATCCCCCACCCCCACAATTGTGTCCCTCATGCTCATTCCCTCATTGTGGAGCATTTGAATGCAATGGAGAAGGTTCAACAATGAAGAATATGAGAACCACAAGCCAAATCAGAAAAATTACTGGTTGGCCTTATGTGCATCATCCACTTGCTTGTCATCGATTAGTGTGTGAACACCACTGATCATTCCTATCCAGCACCATTACTGATGACTAGAAAATGTGTCTTTGTGCTAATTTAAGGGAAGGAATAGAATGGAATGCTTTTGTCTAAACAAGGCAGCAATGCTACAAAACCACGTGATTTCTACTGTTGTGGATTCAGAAAGTTACCCCAACATTGGCAGACTGCAGTGATTAGTGGAGCAGATTATATTATTTATGATGACTTAAGTCTCCATTATGTATAGTGTGTGTTTTTTGAACTTGCAGAAAACATTACAGTCTTATGCACCAGCCTAAGATGTTCTGTTTGTCATGAAAGAGTTACTATGGAAATAAGCAGTGAAAGGCTAAGCCTTGAATAACATTTGCCACACTCCGTCCCTTTCTCAATCAGATAGATTTTCTTAAACCTGCAGGACAACTCTGTGCGGAGTTGTGGTGGACACATTGAGTGAGAATGTCAGTGAGGGGATGGGGTGGGGTGGCACAGGATGTAATATAGAAGGCACAGGGACAGATACGGGGATATGGACGGAGCTATGCTTGAGGAAGGCAGCACACGGGTAATGAGTAATGAGGGAGGGAGGATTGTGGAACTTAAGGATGAGTTAAGGGGAACTCCCATACGTTTAAATTAGGGAAGTTGATATGGGAGTGGACGGGGTGACAGAATTGGAGATGGGTATCGAGTATGCAGTACACAGTTTGTGAAGCTACAACCAAGTCAGGCATTTTGTACTCAGTAGCATATTGTCAATGCGTAGTCAATAACCCTCTTGGCAGGTGAGGGATAACTGGGGCACCCAGGCTATTTCACACGTCACGTCAGTGAGGTTGCAAAATACTGATTCAGGAGAGGAGGAGGATTACAGGGACAATATTCTACATTTCGAGACATGATGATGAGGTTTCAAATCACTGGACATGAATGTGGTTAACTTGATCCAGTCCCCAATAAGATTGGCAATTTTTCTCTTTAAGAAGCTCAACTATGCTGAGTGATTGTTTTATACATAAATATATTTATCTCAAGGTGGCAATTTTAATATGAGCCACGACTACGGAATAAGGGGACTGTGATCTTAACATTGCTAATTATTGTAGTGTGCCAATTTGTAATGTTAGCTCACCTTTACAACAACTTATTTTAAAATGTCAATTTGGTACTTAGAAATTTGTCTCCTTTCTCTTTCATCACATTTCCCTCACAATCTACCACCGCATACATGTTAAACACAACTGCACATTTGTGACCAATCTTTTGTAGTTACAAAGGCACTGCCAATTTTCAGTATGAATTATGTACCATGTAATTAACATCCAGTGTCAAATTCAAGTATAAAATTTTGAACAACTGTTTCACTGAAATACTTTAGCAAGAAAAATATAGAAAAAAATACCACATAAGAAAATATTAAAGCGATAACTTTAGCATGTAATTAAGCTACTGAATAAAGCAAAAATCTCACCTGCCAGTACCTCCTCTGGGTGTACCTCTTCATGTTCCTGCAAAAAAAAAATTAAAAAGCTGAATAACTTTACATGAACTGAATTTAAGCATAAATGAAACACCTTCAAATGTGTCAGTGGTATGTTATCTCACTGCACATGCTCATCTCAGTGTTAGTAAGTTGGTAAATTATATAATGACAGATTACGAATCAGGTGCAGTGACAAGTAGATACATGTGAAATTTTATTAAAGTGCAATTGACGAAAACTGCATAACAATACAAATGAAGAATCACAAAATATTTCTATTTCAATTGAGCATAACTGTCTGAATTCACTAGAGCTGCCAGCTGCCACTTACAACCACTGCCACAGTGCAGGACTAAGGAGCCCACAAAACACAAGTCAACATGGTGGGAATGTAGACTACAGCTGCTAGATCCATGAAGGCTGGTGCAAGGATAATCCCAGTGACTGGAATAGAAGTACAGAATAGTTTGCTGGAAAGAACATCCCTCAAATATGACCTGGTGGAGTAGTCTGAAGGATCATGGAAGGAGAAGTGAATAACAGACCATTATAAAATTACAGATCATAGAGATAGTGATAGGGTTTATTATGCCTATATCTGCTGCTACCAGGACAGAAATTTGAAATTGATTCTTGGTCTCAGAGAGCCATCTGAGGTTGGCCCACACAAAAGAAGAGGGTGTGGAACAGTTAAGAGAACTAGTAAATGGACATTTGAAAATTTGTGTCTGATGCAGCTGAATCATGTCCACACTTGCTTAGAGGCCTGTGGGAGCCACATTGGACAGGTTCTCTAACGGTTGTCTTGTCTCAGCATGTTGAGTGCTGTAATGTACTGTACAGGATTTCCGGCCTCGAGTCTGTATGATCCATTTTGCTCATTATTCTCTTATGGGTAGTTTGCTGCAGTTTCTTCCTTTCATCATCTTCTTCTTCTTCTTCTTCATTTTCTTCTTCTTCATTTTCATTTTATGAGTCAGGGATTCTTACCCGCTCTGGTTTTACAGTTGTCTCCACAATCTCCTGGGCTGTCCTCCAACTCTTCTGCCGCTCAGCGTGTACTCCTACATTACCTGTGTAAAGTCTGGTTTTGTATCTTTTTAAATGTTTTATTACATATTGATCCTATATTTAGTCTTTCCTAATATCTTCATTTCGGATTGTATCCACCCTCACACTATCTTTAATACTCCTTTAAGATCTCATTTTCGCCGCCTGTATTTTCCTCAGTTGGTTTTGCGTTTTTTTTTTGTTTTGTTTTAGGGCGCAAAACTGCTATGGTCATTAGCGCCCAATCTGTGACTTAGGTAAAAGTAAAATACGAAAATGGAACCAGCAGCTAAGGGAGCGAAACTCAAAAAATTGGAGAAACTAAAAGCAGGAGTACAGCATGATAAACCACTAGAGAAAGGGTTTGGTTGTCCCCAAAAAGGGCTTCAAATGACCGATGTCATCTCACTGGCACTAATAAACTCAAGAACACGATCAGCTGAGCGCGTTATCTGCTAAAATTGACGATATTTCAGGTGACAGCTGTAGACGGGCGCGTAACAGAGTAAAATAGGGGCACTTGAGTAAAAGGTGTCTTACTGTCCACAGCTGAGAGCAGTGGGGACAGAGTGGGGGAGGATCACCGCTTAAAAGATGTCGATGGCTAAAAACACAGTGCCCTATCCGGAGTCTAGTTAATATTACCTCCTCCCGACGACGCATTCGGGAGGAAGAGGTTTAAGCACAGGGAAGAGCTTTCATGTCCCGCAATTATGGGGAAGTGTTGACCAATGTGCATGCCATAAAAGAACAAAACGATGACATAAAACACTCCATAGATCGGTGAAGGGAATCGTGTGAATAGCTGGCCGAAGAAGAGAGACTGCAGCCTTGGCTGCTATATCGGCCGCCTCATTTCCACAGATACCAACGTGTCCTGGGATCCAGAGGAACACCACCGAGACGCCCCCAAAGGGAGCAAGTGGAGGCAGTCCTGAATCCGGTGGACCAGTGGGTGGACAGGGTAGAGAGCTTGGAGACTGAGGAGAGAGCTGAGAGAATCTGTACACATAACATACTGTATCCGCTGATGGTGACGGATTTATTGGACAGCCTGGAGAACAGTGTAAAGCTCCGCAGTATAAACGGAACACTGATCGGGAAGCCGAAATCGATTTGGGGTGTCGCCAACAATATAGGCACTCCCTACACAAAATGATGTATTTGATCCATCAGTGTAAATAAATGTGGCATCCTTCATTTGTGCACATTGAGCAGAAAATGCCCGACAATAAACAAGTGAAGGGGTACCATCCTTCAGAAACTGACAAAGATCACGGAGCAAGCAGGTCTGGGGATGGAGCCAAGGTGGTGCTGTACCCCCAGTTCTCAAGAAAGTTTTAGGAAAGCGGAAGGAAAGAGAATGGAGCAGTTGACGGAAGCGGACTCCCGGTGGTAGTATGGAGGAAGGGTGGCCTGCATACCCTACATCAAAGGAGGCGTCGAAGAAAATGTCATGGACTGGATTAGCAGGCATGGAAGACAAATGGCTAGCATGAAGACTCAGAAGGACTGCTCGCCAATTGGACAGCGGAGGTTCAGCAGTCTCAGCATAAAGGCTTTCCACAGGGCTGGTGTAAAAAGCTGTAGATACTAAACGTAATCCACGGTTTTTTTTTTTTTGGTGGGGTTTAAGGGTGCTCAACTACTTAGGTCATGAGCGCCCAGTCACAGTTGTTAGAGCACATGGAATCTAGTAAAGCTCAAGGGGAGGGGGGGGGGACACCAGAAAGTCCTGACAAAGATGAAGATAAAAGACGTATAAAAGTTAGATGTCTTTGGACAAGCCAGTCAAAGTTATAAAAAGCAGAACACGAGCAGCTGCTCGAGCGTCATCAGCTAAATTATCCGGTAAAGTAGATAGCAGGGACAGGACAACACAAGATTGACAAAATCGGGGACACGACAATAAAACATGGCACACTGTTAATGCTTGACCACAAGGGCACTGCGGGGCTGGGTCACCGGAGATCAGGTAGCGGTGGCTAAGCTGGCAATGCCCAATCCACAACCTAGTCAGAAGGACCTCTTCTCGCCGAGATGGTCGGGAGGAGGATGTCCAAGCAGTTGGGAGCAGTTTTACTGCCCGGAGCTTGTTTCCTTGGAGGAATGACCAAGCATCTCACCACAACGACACAAGCCTCTTACAAACAACCCCATGAACGTCAGATAACGGGACGCAATGGGAGGCTGGCCGAGGCAGGAGGACTGCAGCCTCATTCCCAGGCACTCCTAAATGCCCGGGAACCCACAGAAAACTGACAGGAGACCCTCATCAGCGAAAGAATGGAGGGACTGCTGGATCCGTTGCACCAAAGGATGGACCGGATAGGGAGCTCCAAGGCTCTTAAGAGCACTGAGGAAATCAGAGCAGAGTGTATACGATGAATGGTGGTGGCGGCAGGCATACTGAACGGCCTGATGGAGAGCAAAAAGCTCGGCCGTAAAGCTGGAACATTGGTTGAGGAGCCAGTATTTAAAGGTGGCGGCCCCAACGACAAAGGCACAGCCGACACCATCGTCAGTTTTGGAGCCATCGGTGTAAATAAAGGTGTGACCAGCAAGTCGTGCACGAAGTTCGACAAACTGTGAGCAATACACATCAGCCGGAGTACCCTCCTTCAGGACTGAGCTGAGGTCGAGATAAATATGAACCAGAGCCTGGAGCCAAGGTGGTGTCGGGCTCTCACCCTCTCTGAAGGTGGTAAGGAGGGCAAAACCGAATTGTCGAAGCAGGTGATTGAAGCGGACTCCAGGGGGCAGCAGGGCAGTCAGATACAACCCATACTGACGGTCGAGAGAATCGGCAAAGGAGGACTGATAAGAGGGCTGGTCGGGCATTGACAACAGCTGGCAGGGATACTGACAAAGCAGTACGTCGCGCCGGTAGGTCAATGGTAATTCGGCAGCTTCAGCATAAAGACTCTCGACGGGACTAGTGTAGAAGGCTCCGGTCGCAAGACGTAACCCCCGATGGTGGATGGAGTTGAGACGGCGTAAGAGGGATGGCCGAGCAGACAAGTAGACGAGGCTCCCATAATCCAGCTTTGATCGGACTATGGGCCAATACAGGTGAAGCAGGACAGTGCGATCCGCTCCCCAAGATGAATCACTAAGCACTCGGAGGACATTAAGGAACGTGTACAATGGGCAGCCAAATAAGAGACGTGTGGAGACCAACGAAGTTTCCTGTCCAATGTGAGCCCTAGAAACTTAGTTGTTTCCACGAAAGGGAGAACAACGGGACCGAGATGTAAGGACGGCAGAAGGAACGCTTTATATCGCCAAAAGTTGATACAAACCGTCTTCTCTTCAGGGAAACGGAAGCCATTTGCCACACTCCATGAGTATAGGCTGTCTAGACAACGCTGAAGGCAGCGCTCCAGGAGGCATGTTCTCTGGGCACTGCAGTAGATAGCGAAGTCATCGACAAAGAGAGGGCCTGAGGCATTAGGTGCAATGCAATCCATAATTGGATTGATCGCGATGGCAAAAAGGGCTACATTCAAGATGGAGCCCTGAGGCACTCCGTTCTCCTGGAGGAAGACGTCGGACAATACGGAACCCACACGTACACTTAACTTTCGATCTGTTAAAAAGGAATCAATAAAAAGGGGCAGGCGACCGCGTAGACCCCACCTGTGCATAGTGCAGAGGATACCTCCTCTCCAACAGGTATCATAAGCCTTCTCCAAATCGAAGAACACAGCTACCGTTTGGCGCTTTCGCAACAAGTTGTTCATGACGAATGTCAACAAGGTCAACAGCGGAGCGGCGGTGACGAAAGCCGCATTGAACATTGGTAAGTAGCAGTCGAGATTCAAGAATCCAAACTAACCGAGCGTTAACCATGCGCTCCATCACGTTACAGACACAGCTTGTAAGAGAAATGGGGCGGTAACTAGAAGGAAGGTGTCTATCCTTCCCAGGTTTGGGTATAGGAACAACGATGGTGTCACGCCAACGCATGGGGACTTGACCTTCGGTCCAGACGTGATTGTAGGTACGAAGAAGGAAGCTTTTGCCTGGCGGAGAAAGGTGTGCCAGCATCTGAACGTGAATGGCATCTGGCCCCGGAGCTGAGCAATGGGACAGTGCAAGTGCACGTTCGAGTTCCCGCATAGTAAAGGCGGCACTACAAGTTTCCAGATTCAGCAAGTGAAAGGAAGGTCGCCGAGCCTCTTCTGCCTCTTTCCTGGGAAGGAAGGCAGGGTGGTAATGGGCGGAGCTTGAAACCTCCGCGAAAAAGCGGCCGAAGGCGTTGGAGACAGCCACAGGATCAACAAGGACCTCATTACCTGAGGTCAGGCCAGGTACCGAGGAGTGGGCCTTAATGCCCGACAGCCGGCGCAGGCCACCCCAGACGATAGAAGAGGGAGTAAAACTGTTAAAGGAGCTGATGAAAGAGGCCCAACATGCTTTTTTGCTGTCTTTGATGACTCTACGGCATTGCGCTCGGAGTCGTTAGTATCCAATATCCAATACAATTCGCCAACGTAGGATGGCGGCGAAAGGTGCGTAAAACACGTCGTCCAGCACGTGACGTGAAGAAGAGGTAGTACGAGGATTGGAACGTTCGGCAGCATTGATGATAACAGCCGTGAAATATTCAACCTGACTGTCACAACTAAGAAAATCGTGGTCCGGAAAGGTCGCCAGGGAGGAGTAAAGTCCCCAGTCAGCTTTCGGTATGTTCCTGCTCGAAGGACGTGGGGATGGGGTGTGGTGCAGGAGACGAACGACACAGGGGAAGTGGTCGCTCAAATAGGTGTCAGAAAGGACATACCACTCGAATCGACGGGCAAGAGTGGTAGAACAGATCTAGAGGTCCAAGTGGGGGTAGGTACGAGTAGAGTCCGAGAGGAAAGTCGGGGCGCCAGTATTGAGGCAGACAAGATTGAGATGGTTGAAGACATCCGCCAAGAGGGAGCTTCTCTGACAGGATGCAGGAGAGCCCCAAAGGGGACGATGGGCATTGAAGTCGCCAAACAATAAAAACTGCGGAGGAAGCTGAACAATCAGGTGCATCATGTCAGCCCGACTAACTGCGGATGACGATGAAGTGTAGACGGTACAAACAGAAAAAGTAAAGGCAGAAAGAGTAATACGGACAGCTATTGCTTGGAGTGGGGTGGTCAATGGGATGGGATGGTAATAGACATCGTCCCGAACGAGCAACATGACCCCACCATGAGCTGGAATACCGTCCACAGGGGTGAGGTCATACCACTCCGAGGTATAGTGGGTAAAAGCAATACGGTCAGTCAACGCGCCGGGGTGGAGAGGGGGATAAAGACTTCTTCTTGGAGGCCTTCTTGGAAGTCTGATGAGGCACGGGGATGGTATGCTGGACCCGAAGAAGGTCCTCACGCGCGGGCTCCATTTTGGAATGACGGACCTTGGAAGCCGGGGTCTGGAACATTTGCCCGATGGACGCCTGAGAAGAGGATCGCTTCTCAGGTGGTGGAGGGGGAGGAGGAGGAGGAGGAAGGGTGGCCCCTGGGGCAGAGGGGGCAGGGGCCACGAGGGAGGAGGATTTGGAAGGGAGGGATTTGGGAGGCGGAGGCATAAACCCCAGATGGGGTGAGGAGGTGGAGGGGGGACAGGATAGGGGTGAGGATACTGTGAAAGGAGGCAACACGACTGAGGCCAACGATATTGCCAACGTCACGGGATGGAGGTGGTTATACTTCTTCCTGGCCTCAGAAAAAGAGAGATGATCCAAAGTTTTTAATTCTTGAATCTTCTTCTCCATCTGATACGCGGGGCAGTCTATAGATCTAGGTGAGTGGATGCCAGGACAATTGATGCACCGAGGTGGTGGAGTGCATGTATGTTCCTCATGAAGAGGACGTCCACAATCGCCACAAAGGGGCTCAGCCTCACACCGTGACGACATGTGCCCAAAGCGCAAACACCGAAAGATCTGCATATCCACAGTTGGAATAATGGAAGGAAATGGCAGTAAGTATCTGCTTCTCTAGCCAAACGGTCAGCCAGTCCATTCCCTGGGTTGCTCAAATGACTTGGAACCCAGAGAAAGACATCTGAACAGGTGGCACACTCGTGGGCCAAGAGAAGGGCACGTATAGCAGAGACCGAAGGATGAGGTCGATGGCCAGCAGGCTGCTCGTTGGATCTGAACACATTAAAACACTGTGGAGGGAGGCCTGAGATAAAAAAGGAGGGCTCTGTGAATTTCCAGAAACTCTGCTGTGAACACACTAATTGATCCTGACAAAAAATGGTGTTCTAAGGCAGTAGGAGACATGAAAGTGTATCCCACCTTATCTACTGCCTTAGAACTATCAGTGTGAAAAATTGTGGCACCCTAGAACACTCCAAGGATGGCACATACAAGACGGTGGAGAATTAAAGAGTTGACACGAATCTTTGGACCCTGGAATAGATCAGTCATAATTCATGGTCTAGTTACCATCCATGGGTGGGAGGGGTATGGGAGGAAAGATGTGAAGTACATTACAGCGAGTGGAGACGGGGATCCCGACATAAGGAAGTGATACGCATGCCAACCGGCAATCCCACACAAGAACGGGTGTCAGGAGGGAGACAGTCCTCAATGGCGAAGAGTACAGGATACATCGGATGGTCAGGGAATTGGCGAATGATGACTGATTAAGAAAGTAGTAGTTTGCTCAGTCATGTGTGTAGAGGGGGAATCCCCACTTCTGTGAGGAGACTATCAATGGGACTACTGAGAAAGCCAGCAATAGCCAGATGAACCCCACAATGGTGAAGAGGGTCAAGCAGTTTCAAAGTGGAAGGAGCTGCTGAGCCATAAACCTGACCACCACAACAGTCTGGAGAAGACCAGGCCACAGTAAAGATGGAGAAAAGTGACACAGTCTGCACCCCAAGATGCAAGGGCCAGGAGGTGGAGAGCATTAAGCTTCCATATACATACAGTATTTAGGTGGCAAATGAAGGGCAGCCATGTCAGCTGGTTATCAAAAGTAAGGCCCAAGAAACAGGACTGTGCTACAACATCGAGAAGCTGTTCACCTAAATAAAATTCTGAGTTGGGGTGTACTGTGAATCAGCGATAAAAATGCATTACCCACATTTTTTTGGGAGAATCCTGGAACCAATAGGAGATGGCCCATGCAGAGGCCCATGGGATGGCATCTTAGAGCAGACACTCGCCAGATGCTACTTAGTGGGAGCTGCATCATATGCAAAAATCATCGACGTACAATGCCAGAGTAACCAGAGGCCCAATAGGGGTCACAAGCCCGTGGACTGCTAGGAGGAAGAGTGTGACACTTACCACAGAACCATGTGGGATACCATTCTGCAGAATTCCAGGGGTGCTGAGGGAAGTTCCAACTTGGAACCAGAAGAGCCGCTCAGAGGAAAACTCATGGATAAAAATCTGAAGGGGCACATGGAAGCCTCAGTCATGGTTGGTAACTAAAATGTGATGGCACCAAGCCATGTTGTGTGCCACATGTAGGTAAAAAGAAGACCACAACTAGGCACTGGTGGTGAGTAAAAGCCTGTTGCGTAACTTTTTCCAACCCAAGTAAATGATCAGTTGGAGATCATTTCACTTGGAAGCCACAGAGATATAGGGACAAAAGGCCCGGAGATTCTAGTACACAACATAATGTGTAGCTAACTATCCTCTTGAGAAGTTTACGTAGTACATTTGTCTGGTTAATTGGGTGGTAGCTGTCGAGGCCATTGGGTTCTTTCTGGCCTTAAGGACAGGGAGAACTATACTGTTTCATCATTGTGACAGAAAAGCAGCTGTGAACCTAATGCAGTTGAAGATAATAGACCATCTGGTTGCGGACAGAATATGGGCCAGCTGCCATGTCCCATGAAGAGGTAAGAGCCTGCTTGACTATAGCACTCACTTAGTGTTGTGTGTTATGAACAGATTGGTTTGGGGGGGGGGGGGCATAGTGAACACTGCATTTCTGCTGGAGAAATGTAGGAGGACAGGAAGATGATGCCAATACCGTCCCAAAGTGTCGTGTAGCAAGGTGTTCTGCGAGGACCGATGGATCAGTGCACAAATCACCGTTAAGGTTAAGGCAATGGAATACTGACTGTCGCTGGCAGCCAAGAACAGTACGGAGCTTGGACTGAACCTGCAATGAAGAGGCATATGTCCCCGGAGGGGCACATATTTCTCCCAGCATTCCTTTTTACACTACTTAATAAGGTAATGAGCCTTCGCATGAACACACTTAAAAGCGAAGAGGTTCGTCTTTGAAATGTATTGCTTAAAATGCTGCAGTGCACGTCAGCAGTTATAAACAGTGACTGTGACATCCTTGGCCCACCAAAGTACCCATCAACGATGAGGGGACATGTTGATTGGGGGGGGGGGGGGGGCGGCAGCAGTGTGAAGAACAGTGGCAGAGATGCCTTGCAGACCACATCAATGCAATTCGACAGGGAGGTGTAGAGGTGCACAGCAGATGTATACAAAGGGCAATTGGCCCTGCGGAATTCGTAACTTGGGGGCCTGTCTGCCTGGCGGCGGCAGGGGAACAATAGAACCACTGGAAAGTGGTCACTGTCACAAACATCATCATGGGCTGACAAATGTAGGGAAGCAATGAGAGCAGGAGAGGTGATCGTGAGATTGATAGTGGTAAAGGTGCCATTAAGAGCATTGAATTGGGTAGGGGATCCCTCATTGAGGAGACACAAATTCAGGTCAGTAATAAGCTGGTCAATTAGGAGACCCCTACCCATTGAAGTGTCACTCTCCCACACTGGGTGGTGGCTATTGAAGTCCCAAGGATGAGAAACGGGGTGTGAATTGCTGGATTAAGGTACACAGTCCAAAGTAAGGAATTATTGTACCTGGAGGGAGGTCGACACTGCAAATGGTGATTGCCAGAGACATATGCACTCTAAACACTATAGCTTCCAGGTAGGTACTTAGTGGGATCCGGTGACTACGACATTGGAGTGAACCAAAGTGCAGATCCCACCAGATGCTTCCCTGGGGCCAGTACAGTTCCGACAGAAGGTTGCATTTCTGGTAGGTGACGATAGTAACTTTGGCAATTTCAGTGGATGACTGTGTGGCCAGAATCCAGATTACACAAAAAAAAAAAAAAAGAAAAATGAGGATACCATGTCACTTGGTCAGTGGCCTTCACCTACAAGGGTGAGGTGACATCCGTAAATAAGATAAGATCTCAGGCACAGGTTGCAAGGCAGGAGGTAGCATTACTGGGGACAGCAGTTGGGGGGGGGGGGGGCACCTTGTCTTAGGATTTATGTTTCTTCCTGTCCGTTTTCTCCTCCTCCTATTCCTATTTCAGAGCTGGAGGAGGGTAGAGCACAGAGGGAGTACAGGTGACTGAAAGAGAGCGGGTGACCTTTGGATGAACAAACGCACTGTGAGTGATGGTAGGAGTCTTCCAGCCTGAACTGAGCTGGGCAAAGGGGCCTTGTAAGGGAGCCCAATCACTGGCAGGTGCCAGAGAAGGGGCGCACTTCTTCAGCTGGAGAGAGGGAGCAGACCCAGACAGGAGGTTGTGGCAACTGCATGGGTAGGGGGAGGGAGAGGGGATAGGTGGATGGGGCTGGGCAAGGGAGAGGTAGGAGGAGGAAATGAAGTAAAAGAGAGATAAGTTGAAGATAGTGACACTGGATGGAGTATCTCATACTTTTGGTAACCCCCAGTATAAGACAGGCGATTCGATGACTTGTATTCTTGGATCTCCTTCCTCTCTTATACGCCGGGCAAATTTGGCGAGTGAGGGGAGTGGCTTTCAGTACATTTGTCACACACAGGTGTCAGAACACAGGGGCTTCCCTCATGGAATGGTTGTCCACAGTGAGTGTACAGAGGGTCTACCATTCACCAGGAAAACATATGCCCAAATTGCAGCCACCAGAAGCACCGCATAGGTGGTGGGGTGTATGGCTTCACATCACAACTTCGGCACATAACCTTGACTTTCTCTGGGAGGGTATCCCCCAAAAAAGCTAGAATGAAGGCACCAGTATGGATGCAGTTGTCTTTGTGGCCCTTCTCCACATGCCAAACCAAATTCACACCTCTCCAGATTAGCCCAGAGTTCCTAATCCTTTTGCAGGGTGAGATCCCAATGAAAAATCACTCTCTACACCATATTCAGAGATTAGTGAGGGATAAAACAAACTGGGACATTGCCAATATGATCACAGGTGCAAAGAGCTGCCGATTGGGTGGCAGAAGATGCTCTGATCAAGAAAGTTTTCCTCAATATTTTCCACAAAAACAATGGCATTGTGGCAATGAATGTGTCCCTGTCTGTCCTCGTACAGATGAGGTAATGGGGGAAGTGTATCATACAAAGATGGCTAGCCTGGCCATCCTCCCATGGTGTAGCCAGGGAAGCAGAGGTTGCTGGGTAACATGAAGCACCATTCAATGATTGTTCACCATTCAAAGAAGCAGCCATTTGAGATCGGCCAGATCTTTGCAGCTCCATACGCTTCATGCATCAAGCATCCCCCAAATACCAGCCATTCTGACCATGGGCTCTCCCGAAGGGTGCCACCCACCCAAACCAAGGGCCATCTAGCACGGTGGCTATAGGTGGGAGTTCTGATGCTCCAAGAAGACAAGCAACCACTCCTTGGCATACATGGGGAGTGAACAATTCAGGAATCAGGAGAGTGATTCCTGTGTTGTCAGGGATCTCAGCCAGATGGGTACATAACAGACCCATCACACAGACTGGCTATGTGTGCTGGTGACCTAGCTGGGTTGAAGGGGGCAACAGGGGGAAGGCAAGAGGAATCCACACCGCAGATGCCAGGGAGCGAGTTGTTCCCCAAACGGCTCACATTAAACAAAAACAGGAAATTTTGAAGTGGAGGTAAAACTCAATTGGGGACGTAAAAACCAAGAAACATGAATGAACAGGCAGAGGAAAGCAAATTGTAAACAATAAAGGAAACCAGGTGGATAGCCATGTCAAGATGAATCAGAGCACCAAGAAAGGGGTAGGAGAAGGTAACTGGGAGTGAGCAAGGATAGGGAGGGAGGGCAGGGTGACAAATGCGGACAGTAAGGAAGAATAGGCTGCATTAGCTCAGAGCCACATGTGCACCACGCATGAACTAACACGAAGGAACTGTAACCCCCTTGGGAAGGGGGTGGGGGGGTGGCTATTGTCTGCCTAGAGGGAATGATAATGTAAAGTAGTGCAGGCATTTTAGTGACATTTTTGAGTCTTGTGGTAAATAATTATGAATTACAGGACACTGCTAAATAACCATTTGATACAGTTTGCAACACATACAATAACCCTAGACTGATTGCATCAGCACATCTGAAGAAGCTGTTACCATTTCTGTCAGCAACTGGGGAAGGTGCAAGTGAACTTAATGCACTACTTCAAGCAATATTCATGTGCTGATGGCATTACAACTAAATGTATCCTTTCAAGATGTAATTACATCACTGCTCTTTATAGAAAAAAGTTGACCAGTCTGTAACAACAAAATTTAAAACCCGCCTGAGTTTCAATAGCTTTCTGACATTAGAATGGAGATGTGCTTTTCTCAAAAATAAATGCAAATCTGAAATTATCAAGGCTACAGTACTACCATGACACAGCACATATGGGAACAAACAGTGGACCACCTGCAATGTCAAGCACTTAGGGTGTTTGAGATGAATCTAGTCGCTGCTAGTGTTGCGTATGTCATGCGTCACTTGACTCAAGCTTTGCAGAAGTGCAGCAAATTCAGGCAAGCCACGTGTAGTGAACACAAACCTATAGTGATGCCGAACAAATTGTTCAACAATTGTTCAAAGGGTGATTGTAGGGCTTCTAGTTGCACTTATGTATGCCGTCATGCTTGTCAAAAAGGGCCCCACACATTGCTACACACAGAAATAAAACACACAAGATGGAACAAGGAAGGATTGTCCTAGTGACATGAAACACAAAAAATGGTATACATCCATCAAGTACATTGCATTACTGCTCACTTATAATCATCCGAGACAAACAAGTGCTGCTTACAACAGTGACAACATGGTTGATAGATAGTAGTGCCTCTGACTTCACGGATGGCACAGTAGAGTATACATTCAAGGAACAGGTGGAATCATATCAGAAACAAAGCAGCACGTCTCTGTTTAAGTTGACTTCTGTATAAACCTCTTCATTTCACCTTCTGTCTGGGATCAAGACAAGATGTCAGTTACCTTCAGCAAAATTAAACAGTGTGTTGGATTTGACACATATAAAACTTATCGATCTAGAATTTCGGTCACCTGGCAAGATCGACAAGTTGCTGAGAGCAAAAGTTTCTCTGTACATTCAGAAGGCGAGGACTATCTCCATAAGAACTGATCATCCAGTGCTTTAAGAGACAGAACTGTGTTGGATTATGTATGTGAAGGAGTATCAAATGGTAGAGCACAAAATGTTTTCAAGGTGGCCATTCATATTACGCTTTGTGAAAACTGACACCGACTTTCTTGAACAAACTGTGGAAGACAGAAGGATTAAATCATGTCTGAGTCGTAGCAACACTTGCACATGTGTGTTGGTTTGGTGGGTCCTGAAGAACGATTGGCGTGTGGACATGTGGCTGGCAAGTTGTTCCTTTTGGCAGACTCCCACTGTCCGGTGCAGGTCCCAAGATGCTGCTGAAGGTTGAATCAGTCATAAGGCCAGATAGCGGTGAGCTGCATGAAGACATACGGACATTGCAAGCAACCAGATTGGCAAGTAACTGGCTTACTCTACAAGCTTAAATTTTATGGCTCCTCAATGATCACCTGAGTGTGTAGGATGCAATAATACCCTGGCTGGAATCCTGCAATGTATGGCTCCTTCACAACTGAGTGGAGTAAAGTGTTGTTCTTTTATATTTGTGTTATCTAAAATTGCATCTGTTACATTAATGCACCTATGAGTGACTGAGTGCATGATCATCAGTCAGTGTTATTAATTACAATTTGTGTTCCAGGTAATATGTCATGCAAGTGTAAGAGTATTCCCTGTTGTAAGTCTCATGAAGGGAATCAATTGTAACGTGATCTATGTCAGAGGCAAAGTGATCTTGGTACATGTGTACACTTGAGTTATCTTATCAGCAGGTGCTGATATTTTCAATTCTGAATAACAGAAATTTTAAACAATGTCAATTACATTGCTAGTCACTTGTGCGTTTTGTTCACATTTTCTACTTCCTGCCCCTTCTTGTGTGAAGCTTTATTTGTGCAGAATTCTGTTCCCATTGGTGTGTGTTGGCAGGGTAGCTTTGGCAGGAAATGATGTGTTCTTGTTCCCTGTGTCCAGAGCAGAGGCATGTTTGCCTTTTGCTATGGTGGCACCTCTGTTGTCGCACGGCGTCTGAGTTGACTGGCAGTCTGCTGCCCCTACCAGTCACTCGAGTGAAGCGAAGTTGCTCATCTGACATGCTCGATGTCAGAGTGCCGCAATTTGGGCAGGAACCAGTAGTCTGTTCAATTCGGTGAATTTATTGAGCTCAGGAGGATAAGGTACATTTATAGAGTCTGAGGTTCCTGCTCATTATAACTAACTACTCGCTTAAATGTTGCATCCTTATTACCAATTCTAAATACATTAAGTTTAAAACCTGTTAGTTACCAGTGTAAACTGTCGACATTTACCTTGGTGCATAGTCATTAGCTAACTCCACTTGGGGAATTTGGCTGCTCATTCCTAGTTGACTGTGATAGCTCTCTGCTCTAGCTCTCAGCCTGCTCTGAATTTTTGACAAATGTATGTTTATTAAATGTCTTTTACTTCTCCCAGCACAACCTGTGATATATGAGCTATCAAATATGATGTTAGGTTTATTGAATTACTAAGCGACACAAGTTAAACATATGATACCCAAAGAAAAGAAGACCTCTCTATGAAGTGCACGAAAAATCTATTTAATGGTTCAGATAGTATTCTAATAAGATTTTTTTCAAGTTCATCTGGCTATGATAATAGCAAGAAGAGTGACTCCATTATCAGTTTAAAAAGGTAATTGGCATGTAACTGCAATAACTAAATATTTTAGACAACTGTAGGTGGTAATTATGTTTACTGAATATCAACTGTGGTGTAACCGATCTCTTGGTTAATGTTACATATTTCTCAATGTCTATAGTACCAATGAATGATGGTTACTGACAGAAAGTCATATTCCAGGTCAAATAGTGGGTTTAAACTTTTATTCACTTTCAGAATTTTTTCTCTTGCATGAAATCTGCTGCAAATACATGAACAATTTCTGCAGAGTGTGACAATGATAGTTCCTTCATCGGGCTTCAATGTACCTGCTGATTTGAGTGGTTCATTCCATGCTATCTCATTCTTGCTCAGTGAAGTGCCATGCCCTAGATCTGTTGCACCCATTACTGTCATTAGCCAGTATGCGAGTATTCTTTGAAAAATTTTTGTGACTGTTCAGTAGGTAATTACATTGTAATAATAGACCCGAGTTACCAGTGCAAATGGAGTTGCGAAGGTTGTGGTGTCAGGAAAGATTGGAGTGAAAAAAATAATAAGTATGAAGTGAAGATATATAGGATATGTAGAAAGGAGTTGATTAATTAAAATGGGGTGTGCAGGGCAGCCCACAGAAGGGCTAAAACCCATGGGATAATGAAAACTGTGAGCACCCTGGAATGAGGCCAGGAAACAGATGGGGGGGGGGGGGGGGGGGGGGGGGGGGGGAGGGTTTCTTTACATGCCAAAAAGCTAAACTTCTTTGCTGCTGGTGAAACTCACCCTCTCTCTGACAGTCTCAGTTGTGCTTCCTCTACTTTCACTCACCTGAGCTATAGGACGTGGGGCTTCGTCGGCAACAGGGCCTGATTGACAAAAAAGGAAATTGTGTGTTAATATAAAAAATACTTAATCTGCAAAAGTCAAACAAACAGTTAATAAATGAAGACTGTTTCAACATGACATTACAAAGAACAGAATCAATTATTTGTATCTTTTAGAGTGCCTAGTGATCAGTGAATAACTGAGCATCTAATCCAGTCAATTATGTACGACAGTGAAAATTACTAACCGAGTTCCACAAAGCCGGAACTTTATTCCAGTTGCAAGCTGGCTATCTGAATACTGCCAGGGGCAAATAAACTTTTATTGTTAACATTTCAAATAATTATTGACGAAATTTTATGATGTAAAATCCTGTAGTAATCTGCTTATTAAAATATACAATTTTATGTTACAGGGTTAACTCACTGTGGCAAGTTTAACGGTTAGGAACTGTGTGTATGACTGTATATGCAGCCTCACTCACTGCAAGCGTATGCTGACATTCTATTCATCCAGTATTTGACTATGAGAGCACTTGGTGACTTGCAGAAAACTTCACCAAGAATTTCAAATTATCATTAACTTTTCTCAGGGATACCCCACATAAGGTAACAGCAAAAATGTTATCACCTACCACATTTTTGCTGTTCATGCAGTAAAATTGCACATCAAACACATACAATGTAATCCTCCTTTCTTTACTTACAGATGGATACACATAGCCAGGAGACTGTGTAGCAGATGATGTGGGTTGTTTCTCAGGTTCATTCTTCGTAAAGGTGAGGCAGGAAGAAATTTTATGAGTATGGGAACAGGATGGAGTAGAAGACATCATAGGAATGAGGTGGAAGTGTACCATTTGACTGGTACTTCACAATGCTGTCTTGAGACATTCAACAGAGTGCTGCCTGTTGCTGGCATGTTAATAAACCTGAAACAAACTCAGAGCAGATCATCTTGCCCGAGACAGCCATTGCATAGTTTCTGTATAGGGACCACATGACACTGGACAATTTTCCAGTATTTCTGTGCTCTTCACAGCCTTCATAGACCACTGCACAATGGCTCACCAGCCAACCCAAGTCCCAGACTTGACATCGTCTATCTAATTCTGAGTGCCATGTCTATATTAGTAAGAATGCAGCCCACAATATTGGCATCATTAGTGCAACCTACTCTTTAGATACCTACAACAGTGCCTATCAGTTGTTACAGACAGAGTGCTGAACTAGAGTTTCAAGAAATGTTCTCATATTATCAAACATCTTTCATTGGATCAGGGCATTCTTTACCTTGCCTTGCTTTAACATTCACAACTATTCCTCTGAGCACAGCAACATTGGAATCTAGGACATCATCAGTGCAGCTTGCAGTGCTCAGCTTAGTTCATATTAGTGACAACCTTACAGCATAACAGGACTATTGTGATGTTTTTTTGCACTAGGAAGCCATTTAACATGCCCAACATTATAATGTGCCTTCTGTGTTGCAATGAAGTTCTGATGTTCATGACAACCTGAGCACATTTCTCACCTTGTGCATGGATCATCCACAATAGGTGGGATGAATGACCATGAGAGTGGGTGGCAGATGGGGCAATGCAGTTCCCTACTGGACTCCCTGTAGAGAGGTGAGGCAGGAAGACAAACACATTGGTCTGGGAAAAGACTGTAGTGAAAGTCTTAATGGGAAATATATTAAGAGCAAAGGGACAGTGATACTGTACGTACATTATCTTCGGATACTTATTAGAAATTCTCTCCAAATGTGTGTGCACATTTCTCCTATGTGTTTCAGTTGTTTCTACTACACTATTTTCTCCTAGCCTCTTAATTTCAGAGGTAATCAGCTCTCATATGTCATAAAGTAAAGCACAGAAACCTTATTCTTGCTGACTATTCTTCATAAATCCCCCTCTCTCCCAGTATTCAAAACACAGCTCCATAAATAATTGTAAACACTTAAATTATGCCAAGAAACTACTAAGACAGCGAAGACAAAATAAGGAAAACAATGCAATTGTCTCCAGTACACCATCTCATGAGGAGGAAGAAAAATAGTACATCGAAAAACGGTATCTGTACATTTGTGATGGCTAATCTCCAACTACAGTCAGGATTTTGACAGAGTCAGGTTTAATAGATACTTGCATTAATTAGCAAAGTTGTTTTGTAAGCTCTATTACTGCAATGCCAGTCATGTCATCCAGCCATAGATACTTAGCCTTAGCTGTGGTAGCTATTATAAATGTAAAAACGTAGCTTTGAATATAAAAGGAGTGATCAAAACACTAATTTTTCTGAACACACTAGTTACAAGACACAGACATCACTTCTCTTCAAGAATAAGTTATCAGTGAAAATATATGTCTAATAGTATATACCTAGCAAATAATGTCATAAAGATAAGTAATATCTTCACTGACTTTGCCACCCACAAAAAAGCAAAATCCTGGAAGTTATTTCTACAAAAGGAGTTCAGAAGACTTCTTGTGTTGGTGATATGAGGGCTATGTAGCACTGGAATGGAGACAAGGAAGGGTCTGAATGGGTGAGAAATTTGACTAATGAAGGTTAAAGCAAGGAGGGTTACAGGAACGTTGGATATACTGCAGGGAGAGTTCCTGGCCACAGTTTATCACTGGTCATTCTTGCAGAAAAACAGCTTGTTTCTTGTCATTCCCATGCTGAAATCAGCAAATTGGTTGCAGCTCAGCTTGTATATCACATGACTGGTTTCCCACATATCCCTGCCTTTGGTGGGATATAAGATGTTTGTGACCAGACTGGAGTGGTGGTGGTGGAAAGATGTATGGGACAGGTCTTGCATTTACTTCTATTACAGTGATATGAGCCGTGAAGTAAGGGTTTGTGAGCAGGGATTGTGCTGGGATGGACGAGTATATTGTGTAGGTTTGGTGGACAGAGGAATACCACTGTGGGACGGGTGTGAAGGATAGTAGGCAGGACATTTCTGATTTCAGAGCACAATGACAGTTTGTAGGAACCCTGGCAGAGGATGTAATTCAGTTGTTCCAGTCCTGGGTGGTACTGAGTTACGAGGGGAATAATCCTCTGTGGCCAGATTGTGTGACTTTGGGGGTCATGGGAAACTGCAAAGATAAGACACAGAAGATTTGTTTTTGGTCAAGGTTTGGAGGATAATTATTGTCTGCACAACTTCATTGAGTCCCCCGGTATATTTCGAGGGGGGCCCCTCATCACTGCAGATGTGGCAACCATGGGTGGATAGGCTGTATGGGAGGGACTTCTTGGTATGGACTGGGTGGTAGTAGTCAAAATGAAGGTATTACTTGTAGTTAGTTAGTTTGATATAGGCACAAACAGTGATGTAGCCGTCTTTTGAAGTGTACATCAACACCTACGAACGTGGCTTGTTGGCTTGAGAAGGTCCTGGTGAAGCAAAGGAGGAGAGGCTGTTGAGGTTCTGGAGGAATGCGTATAGGGTGTCCTCACTCTCGCTCCAGATCACAAAGATGTCTTCAATGAATCTGAATGAGGGGAGGGGTTTTAGGATTCTGGGTGTTTAGGAAGAACTTTTAACCCATACTTAATCACTCATATCCCTGTAATAGACCTAGATGCAAGACCTGTTCCATACATCCCACCACCACCACCACCACCACCACCACCACCACCACCACCACCTACGCCAGCCTCGTCACAAAGGTCACTTACCCCATTGAAGGTAGCGCTACCTGTGAAACCAGTCATGTGCTATATAAGCTAAGATGCAGCCATTGTGCTGCATTATATGTGGGCATGACAACAAACAAACTGTCTGTCCACATAAATGGCCACATACAAACTGTGGCAAGAAACAAGTTGATACCCTGCTGCTAAGCATGCTGCCCAACTTGACATCCTTCATTTCAACTCTACTATATAGTGAGTAGCGACTCTTTTTCATAATATTCTTTGTTTCAATTCACTTTTTCAGTTTTATGAGTCATTCACCTCAGTTGCGTCTAATTCTATTTCGTGTTTAATTTTAAATGAGCTATTTCTTCTTTACAATTTAATTATTTGATAGATTAAAAAATCTACTTGCCAAGCAGCAGCAGAAAACACACACACACACACACACACACACACACACACACACACACACACACACACACACACACACACACGCACACGAAAGAATGTGATGGGTGATTAGATGTTTTTATCTATCCAATTAACTTACACTGTTTGACAAGAGTGTGAACTTAGCAAGGGCTCATCACATGGGCATGCTACTGTTTTCTTTCTGTGAAATTATCATAATTAATTACAGTGGAAATTGCAAATACATTTTTAAATGTTATTCAAATCTGTAGATAATAGCAAAATCTAATTCTGACTGAAAATGTGTGTTGGTACCAGTAGCATGGATTCAGAAAATGTGCTTTGAAAAAAAGAAAAAATACCTATTGGAGGTAGCAAATTTAGTTTTCAGTGTCAGTTCTGTTATTAGGAAGCCTGTCTTTCCATACTATGAAAAGGAATGTTGCTACTCACCACGTAGCGGAGATGCTGAGTCGCAGATAGACGCAACAGAGAGACTATTGTTGATGAAGGTCTTAATGGCAGTCTTTTTGTTGTGCCTATCTGCAACTCAGCATCTCTGCTATATGGTGAGTAGCAACCTCCCTTCCCATAATACTGTTACATTCCATCCTGAATTTTTCTCTTTCCACACTCTCATAGAAAAACACTTATGTATTTTTATGCCTGAAATGAAATAAGAAAATTTTACACAAGATACTAATTTACCTGATGCTTTGTTCCTGTGGGAAGAAATACAGATGAAGCAAAAGCATCTAAAATCAGAGTGATGAACATTACCTTTTGTACAGAAAATGAAGCATTAGCAGACACTGTATTATTGATAAGTAATGTTTATTACATCCCTGTCCTCTACTCAATGAGAAGATTATGCACTTCAGTGTCCACATGTTCCACAATACAGGTTAACTTTCCATGCAACATGCAACCGAAGGTAGTGCACTCAATAGTGTCTCAACAATACGCTTTTTTAAACTACCACATTCTCTGATTCAACCTACTACATCACCAACAACAAAAAAACAAACTCTAGTTCCACCAGCAGTATCTCATGCAACACATAGTACCATAGGGCAAACAACTGGTAAAATGCCCCTATTGGAGCACATGTAAGATGAATATTTTCCTCTTTAAAATACTGACAGTAGAGTGAGGAACCAGCTGCCCCAGTCTACATTTTGCCTTCCTCACCAAACGTTTTTGCAATGTGAACATATTCCCACTAAATTCATTCATCCGGTCTCTCCCTCTAGTGAAGCCTTCATGCTCACCACCTCCCCCTCACTGTCACTGTCACTGTCACTGTCTATGTATATGGCTCTCCCCCACTGTCTCATTTTTCTCCCACTGATTTACAGTATATCCCACTGACAATGTCACCTCTCTCAATTACACTGTCTGTTTTTGTCTTTCTTTGATAAGTTCACTGACTTCACAACTCCTTAACAGCTCAAAAATAATTCTGGGGCATCCAAGTTAGTTGGTTTTCCTTATACACTAGAGTGTAAGACCTCAGACCAAAATTTTCTCTCTCCCACACTTATGTGTTCATGTATACCAAGAAGCTGATTTATGGTGTCCCTAAGTCTTCCTTTTTGTCTACACAGGCTCCTATCTCTTTTCCTCCCACTGATTCTATCTTCACAAATCTCTCCTCCTCTTTTACTGACACTGTCTCACTGACTACCAGTATCTCATTTACCTTTCTTTTTAAAGAAATTTCCATGATTTGAATATTACTTGTTCATTTGTTTACACAGTCATGATTTCAACTTTATACCCATTCTGAAGATCATGTTGAAAAATTAAGATTGTTTGACCAGTCTGTGAGTTACTGAAAAAATATACTTTTGGTCTTTTAAGGTGTGTTCTATTGCAGGATATGAGTATGTGTGAAAGATATGTGATGTGGCTGATATTGTGCACAGTTGAAAACTATAAATGGGTCTATAAAGTTAGAAACATGTTTTTTTTTTCAATAACAGAACAACACAGCATGACATACATATTAACATTTCAACAGGCATTCAAGAATGGCTATGAAGCCAATGGCATTATTGTGCAAAATAAAAGCACACTCTTAAGTCAATTGATGGAAATTGGTTTTAAAACATCCCCCACCCCCACAATTGTGTCCCTCATGCTCATTCCCTCATTGTGGAGCATTTGAATGCAATGGAGAAGGTTCAACAATGAAGAATATGAGAACCACAAGCCAAATCAGAAAAATTACTGGTTGGCCTTATGTGCATCATCCACTTGCTTGTCATCGATTAGTGTGTGAACACCACTGATCATTCCTATCCAGCACCATTACTGATGACTAGAAAATGTGTCTTTGTGCTAATTTAAGGGAAGGAATAGAATGGAATGCTTTTGTCTAAACAAGGCAGCAATGCTACAAAACCACGTGATTTCTACTGTTGTGGATTCAGAAAGTTACCCCAACATTGGCAGACTGCAGTGATTAGTGGAGCAGATTATATTATTTATGATGACTTAAGTCTCCATTATGTATAGTGTGTGTTTTTTGAACTTGCAGAAAACATTACAGTCTTATGCACCAGCCTAAGATGTTCTGTTTGTCATGAAAGAGTTACTATGGAAATAAGCAGTGAAAGGCTAAGCCTTGAATAACATTTGCCACACTCCGTCCCTTTCTCAATCAGATAGATTTTCTTAAACCTGCAGGACAACTCTGTGCGGAGTTGTGGTGGACACATTGAGTGAGAATGTCAGTGAGGGGATGGGGTGGGGTGGCACAGGATGTAATATAGAAGGCACAGGGACAGATACGGGGATATGGACGGAGCTATGCTTGAGGAAGGCAGCACACGGGTAATGAGTAATGAGGGAGGGAGGATTGTGGAACTTAAGGATGAGTTAAGGGGAACTCCCATACGTTTAAATTAGGGAAGTTGATATGGGAGTGGACGGGGTGACAGAATTGGAGATGGGTATCGAGTATGCAGTACACAGTTTGTGAAGCTACAACCAAGTCAGGCATTTTGTACTCAGTAGCATATTGTCAATGCGTAGTCAATAACCCTCTTGGCAGGTGAGGGATAACTGGGGCACCCAGGCTATTTCACACGTCACGTCAGTGAGGTTGCAAAATACTGATTCAGGAGAGAAGGAGGATTACAGGGACAATATTCTTCATTTCGAGACATGATGATGAGGTTTCAAATCACTGGACATGAATGTGGTTAACTTGATCCAGTCCCCAATAAGATTGGCAATTTTTCTCTTTAAGAAGCTCAACTATGCTGAGTGATTGTTTTATACATAAATATATTTATCTCAAGGTGACAATTTTAATATGAGCCACGACTACGGAATAAGGGGACTGTGATCTTAACATTGCTAATTATTGTAGTGTGCCAATTTGTAATGTTAGCTCACCTTTACAACAACTTATTTTAAAATGTCAATTTGGTACTTAGAAATTTGTCTCCTTTCTCTTTCATCACATTTCCCTCACAATCTACCACCGCATACATGTTAAACACAACTGCACATTTGTGACCAATCTTTTGTAGTTACAAAGGCACTGCCAATTTTCAGTATGAATTATGTACCATGTAATTAACATCCAGTGTCAAATTCAAGTATAAAATTTTGAACAACTGTTTCACTGAAATACTTTAGCAAGAAAAATATGGAAAAAAATACCACATAAGAAAATATTAAAGCGATAACTTTAGCATGTAATTAAGCTACTGAATAAAGCAAAAATCTCACCTGCCAGTACCTCCTCTGGGTGTACCTCTTCATGTTCCTGCAAAAAAAAATTAAAAAGCTGAATAACTTTACATGAACTGAATTTAAGCATAAATGAAACACCTTCAAATGTGTCAGTGGTATGTTATCTCACTGCACATGCTCATCTCAGTGTTAGTAAGTTGGTAAATTATATAATGACAGATTACGAATCAGGTGCAGTGACAAGTAGATACATGTGAAATTTTATTAAAGTGCAATTGACGAAAACTGCATAACAATACAAATGAAGAATCACAAAATATTTCTATTTCAATTGAGCATAACTGTCTGAATTCACTAGAGCTGCCAGCTGCCACTTACAACCACTGCCACAGTGCAGGACTAAGGAGCCCACAAAACACAAGTCAACATGGTGGGAATGTAGACTACAGCTGCTAGATCCATGAAGGCTGGTGCAAGGATAATCCCAGTGACTGGAATAGAAGTACAGAATAGTTTGCTGGAAAGAACATCCCTCAAATATGACCTGGTGGAGTAGTCTGAAGGATCATGGAAGGAGAAGTGAATAACAGACCATTATAAAATTACAGATCATAGAGATAGTGATAGGGTTTATTATGCCTATATCTGCTGCTACCAGGACAGAAATTTGAAATTGATTCTTGGTCTCAGAGAGCCATCTGAGGTTGGCCCACACAAAAGAAGAGGGTGTGGAACAGTTAAGAGAACTAGTAAATGGACATTTGAAAATTTGTGTCTGATGCAGCTGAATCATGTCCACACTTGCTTAGAGGCCTGTGGGAGCCACATTGGACAGGTTCTCTAACGGTTGTCTTGTCTCAGCATGTTGAGTGCTGTAATGTACTGTACAGGATTTCCGGCCTCGAGTCTGTATGATCCATTTTGCTCATTATTCTCTTATGGGTAGTTTGCTGCAGTTTCTTCCTTTCATCTTCTTCTTCTTCTTCTTCTTCATTTTCTTCTTCTTCATTTTCATTTTATGAGTCAGGGATTCTTACCCGCTCTGGTTTTACAGTTGTCTCCACAATCTCCTGGGCTGTCCTCCAACTCTTCTGCCGCTCAGCGTGTACTCCTACATTACCTGTGTAAAGTCTGGTTTTGTATCTTTTTAAATGTTTTATTACATATTGATCCTATATTTAGTCTTTCCTAATATCTTCATTTCGGATTGTATCCACCCTCACACTATCTTTAATACTCCTTTAAGATCTCATTTCCGCCGCCTGTATTTTCCTCATGTGGTTTTGCGTTTTTTTTTGTTTTGTTTTAGGGCGCAAAACTGCTATGGTCATTAGAGCCCAATCTGTGACTTAGGTAAAAGTAAAATACGAAAATGGAACCAGCAGCTAAGGGAGCGAAACTCAAAAAATTGGAGAAACTAAAAGCAGGAGTACAGCATGATAAACCACTAGAGAAAGGGTTTGGTTGTCCCCAAAAAGGGCTTCAAATGACCGACGTCATCTCACTGGCACTAATAAACTCAAGAACATGATCAGCTGAGCGCGTTATCTGCTAAAATTGACGATATTTCAGGTGACAGCTGTAGACGGGCGCGTAACAGAGTAAAATAGGGGCACTTGAGTAAAAGGTGTCTTACTGTCCACAGCTGAGAGCAGTGGGGACAGAGTGGGGGAGGATCACCGCTTAAAAGATGTCGATGGCTAAAAACACAGTGCCCTATCCGGAGTCTAGTTAATATTACCTCCTCCCGACGACGCATTCGGGAGGAAGAGGTTTAAGCACAGGGAAGAGCTTTCATGTCCCGCAATTATGGGGAAGTGTTGACCAATGTGCATGCCATAAAAGAACAAAACAATGACATAAAACACTCCATAGATCGGTGAAGGGAATCGTGTGAATAGCTGGCCGAAGAAGAGAGACTGCAGCCTTGGCTGCTATATCGGCCGCCTCATTTCCACAGATACCAACGTGTCCTGGGATCCAGAGGAACACCACCGAGACGCCCCCAAAGGGAGCAAGTGGAGGCAGTCCTGAATCCGGTGGACCAGTGGGTGGACAGGGTAGAGAGCTTGGAGACTGAGGAGAGAGCTGAGAGAATCTGTACACATAACATACTGTATCCGCTGATGGTGACGGATTTATTGGACAGCCTGGAGAACAGTGTAAAGCTCCGCAGTATAAACGGAACACTGATCGGGAAGCCGAAATCGATTTGGGGTGTCGCCAACAATATAGGCACTCCCTACACAAAATGATGTATTTGATCCATCAGTGTAAATAAATGTGGCATCCTTCATTTGTGCACATTGAGCAGAAAATGCCCGACAATAAACAAGTGAAGGGGTACCATCCTTCAGAAACTGACAAAGATCACGGAGCAAGCAGGTCTGGGGATGGAGCCAAGGTGGTGCTGTACCCCCAGTTCTCAAGAAAGTTTTAGGAAAGCGGAAGGAAAGAGAATGGAGCAGTTGACGGAAGCGGACTCCCAGTGGTAGTATGGAGGAAGGGTGGCCTGCATACCCTACATCAAAGGAGGCGTTGAAGAAAATGTCATGGACTGGATTAGCAGGCATGGAAGACAAATGGCTAGCATAAAGATTCAGAAGGACTGCTCGCCAATTGGACAGCGGAGGTTCAGCAGTCTCAGCATAAAGGCTTTCCACAGGGCTGGTGTAAAAAGCTGTAGATACTAAACGTAATCCACGGTTTTTTTTTTTTTGGTGGGGTTTAAGGGTGCTCAACTACTTAGGTCATTAGCGCCCAGTCACAGTTGTTAGAGCACATGGAATCTAGTAAAGCTCAAGGGGAGGGGGGGGGGGGACACCAGAAAGTCCTGACAAAGATGAAGATAAAAGACGTATAAAAGTTAGATGTCTTTGGACAAGCCAGTCAAAGTTATAAAAAGCAGAACACGAGCAGCTGCTCGAGCGTCATCAGCCAAATTATCCGGTAAAGTAGATGGCAGGGACAGGACAACACAAGATTGACAAAATCGGGGACACGACAATAAAACATGGCACACTGTTAATGCTTGACCACAAGGGCACTGCGGGGCTGGGTCACCGGAGATCAGGTAGCGGTGGCTAAGCTGGCAATGCCCAATCCACAACCTAGTCAGAAGGACCTCTTCTCGCCGAGATGGTCGGGAGGAGGATGTCCAAGCAGTTGGGAGCAGTTTTACTGCCCGGAGCTTGTTTCCTTGGAGGAATGACCAAGCATCTCACCACAACGACACAAGCCTCTTACAAACAACCCCATGAACGTCAGATAACGGGACGCAATGGGAGGCTGGCCGAGGCAGGAGGACTGCAGCCTCATTCCCAGGCACTCCTAAATGCCCGGGAACCCACAGAAAACTGACAGGAGACCCTCATCAGCGAAAGAATGGAGGGACTGCTGGATCCGTTGCACCAAAGGATGGACCGGATAGGGAGCTCCAAGGCTCTTAAGAGCACTGAGGAAATCAGAGCAGAGTGTATACGATGAATGGTGGTGGCGGCGGGCATACTGAACGGCCTGATGGAGAGCAAAAAGCTCGGCCGTAAAGCTGGAACATTGGTTGAGGAGCCAGTATTTAAAGGTGGCGGCCCCAACGACAAAGGCACAGCCGACACCATCGTCAGTTTTGGAGCCATCGGTGTAAATAAAGGTGTGACCAGCAAGTCGTGCACGAAGTTCGACAAACTGTGAGCAATACACATCAGCCGGAGTACCCTCCTTCAGGACTGAGCTGAGGTCGAGATAAATATGAACCAGAGCCTGGAGCCAAGGTGGTGTCGGGCTCTCACCCTCTCTGAAGGTGGTAGGGAGGGCAAAACCCAATTGTCGAAGCAGGTGATTGAAGCGGACTCCAGGGGGCAGCAGGGCAGTCAGATACAACCCATACTGACGGTCGAGAGAATCGGCAAATGAGGACTGATAAGAGGGCTGGTCGGGCATTGACAACAGCTGGCAGGGATACCGACAAAGCAGTACGTCGCGCCGGTAGGTCAATGGTAATTCGGCAGCTTCAGCATAAAGACTCTCGACGGGACTAGTGTAGAAGGCTCCGGTCGCAAGACGTAACCCCCGATGGTGGATGGAGTTGAGACGGCGTAAGAGGGATGGCCGAGCAGACAAGTAGACGAGGCTCCCATAATCCAGCTTTGATCGGACTATGGGCCAATACAGGTGAAGCAGGACAGTGCGATCCGCTCCCCAAGATGAATCACTAAGCACTCGGAGGACATTAAGGAACGTGTACAATGGGCAGCCAAATAAGAGACGTGTGGAGACCAACGAAGTTTCCTGTCCAATGTGAGCCCTAGAAACTTAGTTGTTTCCACGAAAGGGAGAACAACGGGACCGAGATGTAAGGACGGCAGAAGGAACGCTTTATATCGCCAAAAGTTGATACAAACCGTCTTCTCTTCAGGGAAACGGAAGCCATTTGCCACACTCCATGAGTATAGGCTGTCTAGACAACGCTGAAGGCAGCGCTCCAGGAGGCATGTTCTCTGGGCACTGCAGTAGATAGCGAAGTCATCGACAAAGAGAGAGCCTGAGGCATTAGGTGCAATGCAATCCATAATTGGATTGATCGCGATGGCAAAAAGGGCTACACTCAAGATGGAGCCCTGAGGCACTCCGTTCTCCTGGAGGAAGACGTCGGACAATACGGAACCCACACGTACACTTAACTTTCGATCTGTTAAAAAGGAATCAATAAAAAGGGGCAGGCGACCGCGTAGACCCCACCTGTGCATAGTGCAGAGGATACCTCCTCTCCAACAGGTATCATAAGCCTTCTCCAAATCGAAGAACACAGCTACCGTTTGGCGCTTTCGCAACAAGTTGTTCATGACGAATGTCAACAAGGTCAACAGCGGAGCGGCGGTGACGAAAGCCGCATTGAACATTGGTAAGTAGCAGTCGAGATTCAAGAATCCAAACTAACCGAGCGTTAACCATGCGCTCCATCACGTTACAGACACAGCTTGTAAGAGAAATGGGGCGGTAACTAGAAGGAAGGTGTCTATCCTTCCCAGGTTTGGGTATAGGAACAACGATGGTGTCACGCCAACGCATGGGGACTTGACCTTCGGTCCAGACGCGATTGTAGGTACGAAGAAGGAAGCTTTTGCCTGCCGGAGAAAGGTGTGCCAGCATCTGAACGTGAAAGGCATCTGGCCCCGGAGCTGAGCAACGGGACAGTGCAAGTGCACGTTCGAGTTCCCGCATAGTAAAGGCGGCACTACAAGTTTCCAGATTCAGCAAGTGAAAGGAAGGTCGCCGAGCCTCTTCTGCCTCTTTCCTGGGAAGGAAGGCAGGGTGGTAATGGGCGGAGCTTGAAACCTCCGCGAAAAAGCGGCCGAAGGCGTTGGAGACAGCCACAGGATCAACAAGGACCTCATTACCTGAGGTCAGGCCAGGTACCGAGGAGTGGGCCTTAATGCCCGACAGCCGGCGCAGGCCACCCCAGACGATAGAAGAGGGAGTAAAACTGTTAAAGGAGCTGATGAAAGAGGCCCAACATGCTTTTTTGCTGTCTTTGATGACTCTACGGCATTGCGCTCGGAGTCGTTAGTATCCAATATCCAATACAATTCGCCAACGTAGGATGGCGGCGAAAGGTGCGTAAAACACGTCGTCCAGCACGTGACGTGAAGAAGAGGTAGTACGAGGATTGGAACGTTCGGCAGCATTGATGATAACAGCCGTGAAATATTCAACCTGACTGTCACAACTGAGAAAATCGTGGTCCGGAAAGGTCGCCAGGGAGGAGTAAAGTCCCCAGTCAGCTTTCGGTATGTTCCTGCTCGAAGGACGTGGGGATGGGGTGTGGTGCAGGAGACGAACGACACAGGGGAAGTGGTCGCTCAAATAGGTGTCAGAAAGGACATACCACTCGAATCGACGGGCAAGAGTGGTAGAACAGATCTAGAGGTCCAAGTGGGGGTAGGTACGAGTAGAGTCCGAGAGGAAAGTCGGGGCGCCAGTATTGAGGCAGACAAGATTGAGATGGTTGAAGACATCCGCCAAGAGGGAGCTTCTCTGACAGGATGCAGGAGAGCCCCAAAGGGGACGATGGGCATTGAAGTCGCCAAACAATAAAAACTGCGGAGGAAGCTGAACAATCAGGTGCATCATGTCAGCCCGACTAACTGCGGATGACGATGAAGTGTAGACGGTACAAACAGAAAAAGTAAAGGCAGAAAGAGTAATACGGACAGCTATTGCTTGGAGTGGGGTGGTCAATGGGATGGGATGGTAATAGACATCGTCCCGAACGAGCAACATGACCCCACCATGAGCTGGAATACCGTCCACAGGGGTGAGGTCATACCACTCCGAGGTATAGTGGGTAAAAGCAATACGGTCAGTCAACGCGCCGGGGTGGAGAGGGGGATAAAGACTTCTTCTTGGAGGCCTTCTTGGAAGTCTGATGAGGCACGGGGATGGTATGCTGGACCCGAAGAAGGTCCTCACGCGCGGGCTCCATTTTGGAATGACGGACCTTGGAAGCCGGGGTCTGGAACATTTGCCCGATGGACGCCTGAGAAGAGGATCGCTTCTCAGGTGGTGGAGGGGGAGGAGGAGGAGGAGGAGGAGGAAGGGTGGCCCCTGGGGCAGAGGGGGCAGGGGCCACGAGGGAGGAGGATTTGGAAGGGAGGGATTTGGGAGGCGGAGGCATAAACCCCAGATGGGGTGAGGAGGTGGAGGGGGGACAGGATAGGGGTGAGGATACTGTGCAAGGAGGCAACACGACTGAGGCCAACGATATTGCCAACGTCACGGGATGGAGGTGGTTATACTTCTTCCTGGCCTCAGAAAAAGAGAGATGATCCAAAGTTTTTAATTCTTGAATCTTCTTCTCCATCTGATACGCGGGGCAGTCTATAGATCTAGGTGAGTGGATGCCAGGACAATTGATGCACCAAGGTGGTGGAGTGCATGTATGTTCCTCACGAAGAGGACGTCCACAATCGCCACAAAGGGGCTCAGCCTCACACCGTGACGACATGTGCCCAAAGCGCAAACACCGAAAGATCTGCATATCCACAGTTGGAATAATGGAAGGAAATGGCAGTAAGTATCTGCTTCTCTAGCCAAACGGTCAGCCAGTCCATTCCCTGGGTTGCTCAAATGACTTGGAACCCAGAGAAAGACATCTGAACAGGTGGCACACTCGTGGGCCAAGAGAAGGGCACGTATAGCAGAGACCGAAGGATGAGGTCGATGGCCAGCAGGCTGCTCGTTGGATCTGAACAGATTAAAACACTGTGGAGGGAGGCCTGAGATAAAAAAGGAGGGCTCTGTGAATTTCCAGAAACTCTGCTGAGAACACACTAATTGATCCTGACAAAAAATGGTGTTCTAAGGCAGTAGGAGACATGAAAGTGTATCCCACCTTATCTACTGCCTTAGAACTATCAGTGTGAAAAATTGTGGCACCCTAGAACACTCCAAGGATGGCACATACAAGACGGTGGAGAATTAAAGAGTTGACACGAATCTTTGGACCCTGGAATAGATCAGTCATAATTCATGGTCTAGTTACCATCCATGGGTGGGAGGGGTATGGGAGGAAAGATGTGAAGTACATTACAGCGAGTGGAGACGGGGATCCCGACATAAGGAAGTGATACGCATGCCAACCGGCAATCCCACACAAGAACGGGTGTCAGGAGGGAGACAGTCCTCAATGGCGAAGAGTACAGGATACATCGGATGGTCAGGGAATTGGCGAATGATGACTGATTAAGAAAGTAGTAGTTTGCTCAGTCATGTGTGTAGAGGGGGAATCCCCACTTCTGTGAGGAGACTATCAATGGGACTACTGAGAAAGCCAGCAATAGCCAGATGAACCCCACAATGGTGAAGAGGGTCAAGCAGTTTCAAAGTGGAAGGAGCTGCTGAGCCATAAACCTGACCACCACAACAGTCTGGAGAAGACCAGGCCACAGTAAAGATGGAGAAAAGTGACACAGTCTGCACCCCAAGATGCAAGGGCCAGGAGGTGGAGAGCATTAAGCTTCCATATACATACAGTATTTAGGTGGCAAATGAAGGGCAGCCATGTCAGCTGGTTATCAAAAGTAAGGCCCAAGAAACAGGACTGTGCTACAACATCGAGAAGCTGTTCACCTAAATAAAATTCTGAGTTGGGGTGTACTGTGAATCAGCGATAAAAATGCATTACCCACATTTTTTTGGGAGAATCCTGGAACCAATAGGAGATGGCCCATGCAGAGGCCCATGGGATGGCATCTTAGAGCAGACACTCGCCAGATGCTACTTAGTGGGAGCTGCATCATATGCAAAAATCATCGACGTACAATGCCAGAGTAACCAGAGGCCCAATAGGGGTCACAAGCCCGTGGACTGCTAGGAGGAAGAGTGTGACACTTACCACAGAACCATGTAGGATACCATTCTGCAGAATTCCAGGGGTGCTGAGGGAAGTTCCAACTTGGAACCAGAAGAGCCGCTCAGAGGAAAACTCATGGATAAAAATCTGAAGGGGCACATGGAAGCCTCAGTCATGGTTGGTAACTAAAATGTGATGGCACCAAGCCATGTTGTGTGCCACATGTAGGTAAAAAGAAGACCACAACTAGGCACTGGTGGTGAGTAAAAGCCTGTTGCGTAACTTTTTCCAACCCAAGTAAATGATCAGTTGGAGATCATTTCACTTGGAAGCCACAGAGATATAGGGACAAAAGGCCCGGAGATTCTAGTACACAACATAATGTGTAGCTAACTATCCTCTTGAGAAGTTTACGTAGTACATTTGTCTGGTTAATTGGGTGGTAGCTGTCGAGGCCATTGGGTTCTTTCTGGCCTTAAGGACAGGGAGAACTATACTGTTTCATCATTGTGACAGAAAAGCAGCTGTGAACCTAATGCAGTTGAAGATAATAGACCATCTGGTTGCGGACAGAATATGGGCCAGCTGCCATGTCCCATGAAGAGGTAAGAGCCTGCTTGACTATAGCACTCACTTAGTGTTGTGTGTTATGAACAGATTGGTTTGGGGGGGGGGGGCATAGTGAACACTGCATTTCTGCTGGAGAAATGTAGGAGGACAGGAAGATGATGCCAATACCGTCCCAAAGTGTCGTGTAGCAAGGTGTTCTGCGAGGACCGATGGATCAGTGCACAAATCACCGTTAAGGTTAAGGCAATGGAATACTGACTGTCGCTGGCAGCCAAGAACAGTACGGAGCTTGGACTGAACCTGCAATGAAGAGGCATATGTCCCCGGAGGGGCACATATTTCTCCCAGCATTCCTTTTTACACTACTTAATAAGGTAATGAGCCTTCGCATGAACACACTTAAAAGCGAAGAGGTTCGTCTTTGAAATGTGTTGCTTAAAATGCTGCAGTGCATGTCAGCAGTTATAGACAGTGACTGTGACATCCTTGGCCCACCAAAGTACCCATCAACGATGAGGGGACATGTTGATTGGGGGGGGGGGGGGGGCGGCAGCAGTGTGAAGAACAGTGGCAGAGATGCCTTGCAGACCACATCAATGCAATTCGACAGGGAGGTGTAGAGGTGCACAGCAGATGTATACAAAGGGCAATTGGCCCTGCGGAATTCGTAACTTGGGGGCCTGTCTGCCTGGCGGCGGCAGGGGAACAATAGAACCACTGGAAAGTGGTCACTGTCACAAACATCATCATGGGCTGACAAATGTAGTGAAGCAATGAGAGCAGGAGAGGTGATCGTAAGATTGATAGTGGTAAAGGTGCCATTAAGAGCATTGAATTGGGTAGGGGATCCCTCATTGAGGAGACACAAATTCAGGTCAGTAATAAGCTGGTCAATTAGGAGACCCCTACCCATTGAAGTGTCACTCTCCCACACTGGGTGGTGGCTATTGAAGTCCCAAGGATGAGAAACGGGGTGTGAATTGCTGGATTAAGGTACACAGTGCAAAGTAAGGAATTATTGTACCTGGAGGGAGGTCGACACTGCAAATGGTGATTGCCAGAGACATATGCACTCTAAACACTATAGCTTCCAGGTAGGTACTTAGTGGGATCCGGTGACTACGACATTGGAGTGAACCAAAGTGCAGATCCCACCAGATGCTTCCCTGGGGCCAGTACAGTTCCGACAGAAGGTTGCATTTCTGGTAGGTGACGATAGTAACTTTGGCAATTTCAGTGGATGACTGTGTGGCCAGAATCCAGATTACACAAAAAAAAAAAAAAAAAAAAAAAAATGAGGATACCATGTCACTTGGTCAGTGGCCTTCACCTACAAGGGTGAGGTGACATCCGTAAATAAGATAAGATCTCAGGCACAGGTTGCAAGGCAGGAGGTAGCATTACTGGGGACAGCGGTTGGGGGGGGGGGGGGCACCTTGTCTTAGGATTTATGTTTCTTCCTGTCCGTTTTCTCCTCCTCCTATTCCTATTTCAGAGCTGGAGGAGGGTAGAGCACAGAGGGAGTACAGGTGACTGAAAGAGAGCGGGTGACCTTTGGATGAACAAACGCACTGTGAGTGATGGTAGGAGTCTTCCAGCCTGAACTGAGCTGGGCAAAGGGGCCTTGTAAGGGAGCCCAATCACTGGCAGGTGCCAGAGAAGGGGCGCACTTCTTCAGCTGGAGAGAGGGAGCAGACCCAGACAGGAGGTTGTGGCAACTGCATGGGTAGGGGGAGGGAGAGGGGATAGGTGGATGGGGCTGGGCAAGGGAGAGGTAGGAGGAGGAAATGAAGTAAAAGAGAGATAAGTTGAAGATAGTGACACTGGATGGAGTATCTCATACTTTTGGTAACCCCCAGTATAAGACAGGCGATTCGATGACTTGTATTCTTGGATCTCCTTCCTCTCTTATACGCCGGGCAAATTTGGCGAGTGAGGGGAGTGGCTTTCAGTACATTTGTCACACACAGGTGTCAGAACACAGGGGCTTCCCTCATGGAATGGTTGTCCACAGTGAGTGTACAGAGGGTCTACCATTCACCAGGAAAACATATGCCCAAATTGCAGCCACCAGAAGCACCGCATAGGTGGTGGGGTGTATGGCTTCACATCACAACTTCGGCACATAACCTTGACTTTCTCTGGGAGGGTATCCCCCAAAAAAGCTAGAATGAAGGCACCAGTATGGATGCGGTTGTCTTTGTGGCCCTTCTCCACATGCCAAACCAAATTCACACCTCTCCAGATTAGCCCAGAGTTCCTAATCCTTTTGCAGGGTGAGATCCCAATGAAAAATCACTCTCTACACCATATTCAGAGATTAGTGAGGGATAAAACAAACTGGGACATTGCCAATATGATCACAGGTGCAAAGAGCTGCCGATTGGGTGGCAGAAGATGCTCTGATCAAGAAAGTTTTCCTCAATATTTTCCACAAAAACAATGGCATTGTGGCAATGAATGTGTCCCTGTCTGTCCTTGTACAGATGAGGTAATGGGGGAAGTGTATCATACAAAGATGGCTAGCCTGGCCATCCTCCCATGGTGTAGCCAGGGAAGCAGAGGTTGCTGGGTAACATGAAGCACCATTCAATGATTGTTCACCATTCAAAGAAGCAGCCATTTGAGATCGGCCAGATCTTTGCAGCTCCATACGCTTCATGCATCAAGCATCCCCCAAATACCAACCATTCTGACCATGGGCTCTCCCGAAGGGTGCCACCCACCCAAACCAAGGGCCATCTAGCACGGTGGCTATAGGTGGGAGTTCTGATGCTCCAAGAAGACAAGCAACCACTCCTTGGCATACATGGGGAGTGAACAATTCAGGAATCAGGAGAGTGATTCCTGTGTTGTCAGGGATCTCAGCCAGATGGGTACATAACAGACCCATCACACAGACTGGCTATGTGTGCTGGTGACCTAGCTGGGTTGAAGGGGGCAACAGGGGGAAGGCAAGAGGAATCCACACCGCAGATGCCAGGGAGCGAGTTGTTCCCCAAACGGCTCACATTAAACAAAAACAGGAAATTTTGAAGTGGAGGTAAAACTCAATTGGGGACGTAAAAAACCAAGAAACATGAATGAACAGGCAGAGGAAAGCAAATTGTAAACAATAAAGGAAACCAGGTGGATAGCCATGTCAAGATGAATCAGAGCACCAAGAAAGGGGTAGGAGAAGGTAACTGGGAGTGAGCAAGGATAGGGAGGGAGGGCAGGGTGACAAATGCGGACAGTAAGGAAGAATAGGCTGCATTAGCTCAGAGCCACATGTGCACCACGCATGAACTAACACGAAGGAACTGTAACCCCCTTGGGAAGGGGGTGGGGGGGTGGCTATTGTCTGCCTAGAGGGAATGATAATGTAAAGTAGTGCAGGCATTTTAGTGACATTTTTGAGTCTTGTGGTAAATAATTATGAATTACAGGACACTGCTAAATAACCATTTGATACAGTTTGCAACACATACAATAACCCTAGACTGATTGCATCAGCACATCTGAAGAAGCTGTTACCATTTCTGTCAGCAACTGGGGAAGGTGCAAGTGAACTTAATGCACTACTTCAAGCAATATTCATGTGCTGATGGCATTACAACTAAATGTATCCTTTCAAGATGTAATTACATCACTGCTCTTTATAGAAAAAAGTTGACCAGTCTGTAACAACAAAATTTAAAACCCGCCTGAGTTTCAATAGCTTTCTGACATTAGAATGGAGATGTGCTTTTCTCAAAAATAAATGCAAATCTGAAATTATCAAGGCTACAGTACTACCATGACACAGCACATATGGGAACAAACAGTGGACCACCTGCAATGTCAAGCACTTAGGGTGTTTGAGATGAATCTAGTCGCTGCTAGTGTTGCGTATGTCATGCGTCACTTGACTCAAGCTTTGCAGAAGTGCAGCAAATTCAGGCAAGCCACGTGTAGTGAACACAAACCTATAGTGATGCCGAACAAATTGTTCAACAATTGTTCAAAGGGTGATTGTAGGGCTTCTAGTTGCACTTATGTATGCCGTCATGCTTGTCAAAAAGGGCACCACACATTGCTACACACAGAAATAAAACACACAAGATGGAACAAGGAAGGATTGTCCTAGTGACATGAAACACAAAAAATGGTATACATCCATCAAGTACATTGCATTACTGCTCACTTATAATCATCCGAGACAAACAAGTGCTGCTTACAACAGTGACAACATGGTTGATAGATAGTAGTGCCTCTGACTTCACGGATGGCACAGTAGAGTATACATTCAAGGAACAGGTGGAATCATATCAGAAACAAAGCAGCACGTCTCTGTTTAAGTTGACTTCTGTATAAACCTCTTCATTTCACCTTCTGTCTGGGATCAAGACAAGATGTCAGTTACCTTCAGCAAAATTAAACAGTGTGTTGGATTTGACACATATAAAACTTATCGATCTAGAATTTCGGTCACCTGGCAAGATCGACAAGTTGCTGAGAGCAAAAGTTTCTCTGTACATTCAGAAGGCGAGGACTATCTCCATAAGAACTGATCATCCAGTGCTTTAAGAGACAGAACTGTGTTGGATTATGTATGTGAAGGAGTATCAAATGGTAGAGCACAAAATGTTTTCAAGGTGGCCATTCATATTACGCTTTGTGAAAACTGACACCGACTTTCTTGAACAAACTGTGGAAGACAGAAGGATTAAATCATGTCCGAGTCGTAGCAACACTTGCACATGTGTGTTGGTTTGGTGGGTCCTGATGAACGATTGGCGTGTGGACATGTGGCTGGCAAGTTGTTGCTTTTGGCAGACTCCCACTGTCCGGTGCAGGTCCCAAGATGCTGCTGAAGGTTGAATCAGTCATAAGGCCAGATAGCGGTGAGCTGCATGAAGACATACGGACATTGCAAGCAACCAGATTGGCAAGTAACTGGCTTACTCTACAAGCTTAAATTTTATGGCTCCTCAATGATCACCTGAGTGTGTAGGATGCAATAATACCCTGGCTGGAATCCTGCAATGTATGGCTCCTTCACAACTGAGTGGAGTAAAGTGTTGTTCTTTTATATTTGTGTTATCTAAAATTGCATCTGTTACATTAATGCACCTATGAGTGACTGAGTGCATGATCATCAGTCAGTGTTATTAATTACAATTTGTGTTCCAGGTAATATGTCATGCAAGTGTAAGAGTATTCCCTGTTGTAAGTCTCATGAAGGGAATCAATTGTAACATGATCTATGTCAGAGGCAAAGTGATCTTGGTACATGTGTACACTTGAGTTATCTTATCAGCAGGTGCTGATATTTTCAATTCTGAATAACAGAAATTTTAAACAATGTCAATTACATTGCTAGTCACTTGTGCGTTTTGTTCACATTTTCTACTTCCTGCCCCTTCTTGTGTGAAGCTTTATTTGTGCAGAATTCTGTTCCCATTGGTGTGTGTTGGCAGGGTAGCTTTGGCAGGAAATGATGTGTTCTTGTTCCCTGTGTCCAGAGCAGAGGCATGTTTGCCTTTTGCTATGGTGGCACCTCTGTTGTCGCACGGCGTCTGAGTTGACTGGCAGTCTGCTGCCCCTACCAGTCACTCGAGTGAAGCGAAGTTGCTCATCTGACATGCTCGATGTCAGAGTGCCGCAATTTGGGCAGGAACCAGTAGTCTGTTCAATTCGGTGAATTTATTGAGCTCAGGAGGATAAGGTACATTTATAGAGTCTGAGGTTCCTGTTCATTATAACTAACTACTCGCTTAAATTTTGCATCCTTATTACCAATTCTAAATACATTAAGTTTAAAACCTGTTAGTTACCAGTGTAAACTGTCGACATTTACCTTGGTGCATAGTCATTAGCTAACTCCACTTGGGGAATTTGGCTGCTCATTCCTAGTTGACTGTGATAGCTCTCTGCTCTAGCTCTCAGCCTGCTCTGAATTTTTGACAAATGTATGTTTATTAAATGTCTTTTACTTCTCCCAGCACAACCTGTGATATATGAGCTATCAAATATGATGTTAGGTTTATTGAATTACTAAGCGACACAAGTTAAACATATGATACCCAAAGAAAAGAAGACCTCTCTATGAAGTGCACGAAAAATCTATTTAATGGTTCAGATAGTATTCTAATAAGATTTTTTTCAAGTTCATCTGGCTATGATAATAGCAAGAAGAGTGACTCCATTATCAGTTTAAAAAGGTAATTGGCATGTAACTGCAATAACTAAATATTTTAGACAACTGTAGGTGGTAATTATGTTTACTGAATATCAACTGTGGTGTAACCGATCTCTTGGTTAATGTTACATATTTCTCAATGTCTATAGTACCAATGAATGATGGTTACTGACAGAAAGTCATATTCCAGGTCAAATAGTGGGTTTAAACTTTTATTCACTTTCAGAATTTTTTCTCTTGCATGAAATCTGCTGCAAATACATGAACAATTTCTGCAGAGTGTGACAATGATAGTTCCTTCATCGGGCTTCAATGTACCTGCTGATTTGAGTGGTTCATTCCATGCTATCTCATTCTTGCTCAGTGAAGTGCCATGCCCTAGATCTGTTGCACCCATTACTGTCATTAGCCAGTATGCGAGTATTCTTTGAAAAATTTTTGTGACTGTTCAGTAGGTAATTACATTGTAATAATAGACCCGAGTTACCAGTGCAAATGGAGTTGCGAAGGTTGTGGTGTCAGGAAAGATTGGAGTGAAAAAAATAATAAGTATGAAGTGAAGATATATAGGATATGTAGAAAGGAGTTGATTAATTAAAATGGGGTGTGCAGGGCAGCCCACAGAAGGGCTAAAACCCATGGGATAATGAAAACTGTGAGCACCCTGGAATGAGGTCAGGAAACAGAGGGGGGGGGGGGGGGGGGGGGGGGAGGGTTTCATTACATGCCAAAAAGCTAAACTTCTTTGCTGCTTGTGAAACTCACCCTCTCTCTGACAGTCTCAGTTGTGCTTCCTCTACTTTCACTCACCTGAGCTATAGGACGTGGGGCTTCGTCGGCAACAGGGCCTGATTGACAAAAAAGGAAATTGTGTGTTAATATAAAAAATACTTAATCTGCAAAAGTCAAACAAACAGTTAATAAATGAAGACTGTTTCAACATGACATTACAAAGAACAGAATCAATTATTTGTATCTTTTAGAGTGCCTAGTGATCAGTGAATAACTGAGCATCTAATCCAGTCAATTATGTACGACAGTGAAAATTACTAACCGAGTTCCACAAAGCCGGAACTTTATTCCAGTTGCAAGCTGGCTATCTGAATACTGCCAGGGGCAAATAAACTTTTATTGTTAACATTTCAAATAATTATTGACGAAATTTTATGATGTAAAATCCTGTAGTAATCTGCTTATTAAAATATACAATTTTATGTTACAGGGTTAACTCACTGTGGCAAGTTTAACGGTTAGGAACTGTGTGTATGACTGTATATGCAGCCTCACTCACTGCAAGCGTATGCTGACATTCTATTCATCCAGTATTTGACTATGAGAGCACTTGGTGACTCGCAGAAAACTTCACCAAGAATTTCAAATTATCATTAACTTTTCTCAGGGATACCCCACATAAGGTAACAGCAAAAATGTTATCACCTACCACATTTTTGCTGTTCATGCAGTAAAATTGCACATCAAACACATACAATGTAATCCTCCTTTCTTTACTTACAGATGGATACACATAGCCAGGAGACTGTGTAGCAGATGATGTGGGTTGTTTCTCAGGTTCATTCTTCGTAAAGGTGAGGCAGGAAGAAATTTTATGAGTATGGGAACAGGATGGAGTAGAAGACATCATAGGAATGAGGTGGAAGTGTACCATTTGACTGGTACTTCACAATGCTGTCTTGAGACATTCAACAGAGTGCTGCCTGTTGCTGGCATGTTAATAAACCTGAAACAAACTCAGAGCAGATCATCTTGCCCGTGACAGCCATTGCATAGTTTCTGTATAGGGACCACATGACACTGGACAATTTTCCAGTATTTCTGTGCTCTTCACAGCCTTCATAGACCACTGCACAATGGCTCACCAGCCAACCCAAGTCCCAGACTTGACATCGTCTATCTAATTCTGAGTGCCATGTCTATATTAGTAAGAATGCAGCCCACAATATTGGCATCATTAGTGCAACCTACTCTTTAGATACCTACAACAGTGCCTATCAGTTGTTACAGACAGAGTGCTGAACTAGAGTTTCAAGAAATGTTCTCATATTATCAAACATCTTTCATTGGATCAGGGCATTCTTTACCTTGCCTTGCTTTAACATTCACAACTATTCCTCTGAGCACAGCAACATTGGAATCTAGGACATCATCAGTGCAGCTTGCAGTGCTCAGCTTAGTTCATATTAGTGACAACCTTACAGCATAACAGGACTATTGTGATGTTTTTTTGCACTAGGAAGCCATTTAACATGCCCAACATTATAATGTGCCTTCTGTGTTGCAATGAAGTTCTGATGTTCATGACAACCTGAGCACATTTCTCACCTTGTGCATGGATCATCCACAATAGGTGGGATGAATGACCATGAGAGTGGGTGGCAGATGGGGCAATGCAGTTCCCTACTGGACTCCCTGTAGAGAGGTGAGGCAGGAAGACAAACACATTGGTCTGGGAAAAGACTGTAGTGAAAGTCTTAATGGGAAATATATTAAGAGCAAAGGGACAGTGATACTGTACGTACATTATCTTCGGATACTTATTAGAAATTCTCTCCAAATGTGTGTGCACATTTCTCCTATGTGTTTCAGTTGTTTCTACTACACTATTTTCTCCTAGCCTCTTAATTTCAGAGGTAATCAGCTCTCATATGTCATAAAGTAAAGCACAGAAACCTTATTCTTGCTGACTATTCTTCATAAATTACCCTCTCTCCCAGTATTCAAAACACAGCTCCATAAATAATTGTAAACACTTAAATTATGCCAAGAAACTACTAAGACAGCGAAGACAAAATAAGGAAAACAATGCAATTGTCTCCAGTACACCATCTCATGAGGAGGAAGAAAAATAGTACATCGAAAAACGGTATCTGTACATTTGTGATGGCTAATCTCCAACTACAGTCAGGATTTTGACAGAGTCAGGTTTAATAGATACTTGCATTAATTAGCAAAGTTGTTTTGTAAGCTCTATTACTGCAATGCCAGTCATGTCATCCAGCCATAGATACTTAGCCTTAGCTGTGGTAGCTATTATAAATGTAAAAACGTAGCTTTGAATATAAAAGGAGTGATCAAAACACTAATTTTTCTGAACACACTAGTTACAAGACACAGACATCACTTCTCTTCAAGAATAAGTTATCAGTGAAAATATATGTCTAATAGTATATACCTAGCAAATAATGTCATAAAGATAAGTAATATCTTCACTGACTTTGCCACCCACAAAAAAGCAAAATCCTGGAAGTTATTTCTACAAAAGGAGTTCAGAAGACTTCTTGTGTTGGTGATATGAGGGCTATGTAGCACTGGAATGGAGACAAGGAAGGGTCTGAATGGGTGAGAAATTTGACTAATGAAGGTTAAAGCAAGGAGGGTTACAGGAACGTTGGATATACTGCAGGGAGAGTTCCTGGCCACAGTTTATCACTGGTCATTCTTGCAGAAAAACAGCTTGTTTCTTGTCATTCCCATGCTGAAATCAGCAAATTGGTTGCAGCTCAGCTTGTATATCACATGACTGGTTTCCCACATATCCCTGCCTTTGGTGGGATATAAGATGTTTGTGACCAGACTGGAGTGGTGGTGGTGGAAAGATGTATGGGACAGGTCTTGCATTTACTTCTATTACAGTGATATGAGCCGTGAAGTAAGGGTTTGTGAGCAGGGATTGTGCTGGGATGGACGAGTATATTGTGTAGGTTTGGTGGACAGAGGAATACCACTGTGGGACGGGTGTGAAGGATAGTAGGCAGGACATTTCTGATTTCAGAGCACAATGACAGTTTGTAGGAACCCTGGCAGAGGATGTAATTCAGTTGTTCCAGTCCTGGGTGGTACTGAGTTACGAGGGGAATAATCCTCTGTGGCCAGATTGTGTGACTTTGGGGGTCATGGGAAACTGCAAAGATAAGACACAGAAGATTTGTTTTTGGTCAAGGTTTGGAGGATAATTATTGTCTGCACAACTTCATTGAGTCCCCCGGTATATTTCGAGGGGGGCCCCTCATCACTGCAGATGTGGCAACCATGGGTGGATAGGCTGTATGGGAGGGACTTCTTGGTATGGACTGGGTGGTAGTAGTCAAAATGAAGGTATTACTTGTAGTTAGTTAGTTTGATATAGGCACAAACAGTGATGTAGCCGTCTTTTGAAGTGTACATCAACACCTACGAACGTGGCTTGTTGGCTTGAGAAGGTCCTGGTGAAGCAAAGGAGGAGAGGCTGTTGAGGTTCTGGAGGAATGCGTATAGGGTGTCCTCACTCTCGCTCCAGATCACAAAGATGTCTTCAATGAATCTGAATGAGGGGAGGGGTTTTAGGATTCTGGGTGTTTAGGAAGAACTTTTAACCCATACTTAATCACTCATATCCCTGTAATAGACCTAGATGCAAGACCTGTTCCATACATCCCACCACCACCACCACCACCACCACCACCACCACCACCACCACCTCCACCTACGCCAGCCTCGTCACAAAGGTCACTTACCCCATTGAAGGTAGCGCTACCTGTGAAACCAGTCATGTGCTATATAAGCTAAGATGCAGCCATTGTGCTGCATTATATGTGGGCATGACAACAAACAAACTGTCTGTCCACATAAATGGCCACATACAAACTGTGGCAAGAAACAAGTTGATACCCTGCTGCTAAGCATGCTGCCCAACTTGACATCCTTCATTTCAACTCTACTATATAGTGAGTAGCGACTCTTTTTCATAATATTCTTTGTTTCAATTCACTTTTTCAGTTTTATGAGTCATTCACCTCAGTTGCGTCTAATTCTATTTCGTGTTTAATTTTAAATGAGCTATTTCTTCTTTACAATTTAATTATTTGATAGATTAAAAAATCTACTTGCCAAGCAGCAGCAGAAAACACACACACACACACACACACACACACACACACACACACACACACACACACACACACACACACACACACACACGAAAGAATGTGATGGGTGATTAGATGTTTTTATCTATCCAATTAACTTACACTGTTTGACAAGAGTGTGAACTTAGCAAGGGCTCATCACATGGGCATGCTACTGTTTTCTTTCTGTGAAATTATCATAATTAATTACAGTGGAAATTGCAAATACATTTTTAAATGTTATTCAAATCTGTAGATAATAGCAAAATCTAATTCTGACTGAAAATGTGTGTTGGTACCAGTAGCATGGATTCAGAAAATGTGCTTTGAAAAAAAGAAAAAATACCTATTGGAGGTAGCAAATTTAGTTTTCAGTGTCAGTTCTGTTATTAGGAAGCCTGTCTTTCCATACTATGAAAAGGAATGTTGCTACTCACCATGTAGCGGAGATGCTGAGTCGCAGATAGACGCAACAGAGAGACTATTGTTGATGAAGGTCTTAATGGCAGTCTTTTTGTTGTGCCTATCTGCAACTCAGCATCTCTGCTATATGGTGAGTAGCAACCTCCCTTCCCATAATACTGTTACATTCCATCCTGAATTTTTCTCTTTCCACACTCTCATAGAAAAACACTTATGTATTTTTATGCCTGAAATGAAATAAGAAAATTTTACACAAGATACTAATTTACCTGATGCTTTGTTCCTGTGGGAAGAAATACAGATGAAGCAAAAGCATCTAAAATCAGAGTGATGAACATTACCTTTTGTACAGAAAATGAAGCATTAGCAGACACTGTATTATTGATAAGTAATGTTTATTACATCCCTGTCCTCTACTCAATGAGAAGATTATGCACTTCAGTGTCCACATGTTCCACAATACAGGTTAACTTTCCATGCAACATGCAACCGAAGGTAGTGCACTCAATAGTGTCTCAACAATACGCTTTTTTAAACTACCACATTCTCTGATTCAACCTACTACATCACCAACAACAAAAAAACAAACTCTAGTTCCACCAGCAGTATCTCATGCAACACATAGTACCATAGGGCAAACAACTGGTAAAATGCCCCTATTGGAGCACATGAAAGATGAATATTTTCCTCTTTAAAATACTGACAGTAGAGTGAGGAACCAGCTGCCCCAGTCTACATTTTGCCTTCCTCACCAAACGTTTTTGCAATGTGAACATATTCCCACTGTTTTAACACGCAATTACCTAAATTCATTCATCCGGTCTCTCCCTCTAGTGAAGCCTTCATGCTCACCACCTCCCCCTCACTGTCACTGTCACTGTCACTGTCTATGTATATGGCTCTCCCCCACTGTCTCATTTTTCTCCCACTGATTTACAGTATATCCCACTGACAATGTCACCTCTCTCAATTACACTGTCTGTTTTTGTCTTTCTTTGATAAGTTCACTGACTTCACAACTCCTTAACAGCTCAAAAATAATTCTGGGGCATCCAAGTTAGTTGTTTTTCCTTATACACTAGAGTGTAAGACCTCAGACCAAAATTTTCTCTCTCCCACACTTATGTGTTCATGTATACCAAGAAGCTGATTTATGGTGTCCCTAAGTCTTCCTTTTTGTCTACACAGGCTCCTATCTCTTTTCCTCCCATTGATTCTATCTTCACAAATCTCTCCTCCTCTTTTACTGACACTGTCTCACTCACTACCAGTATCTCATTTACCTTTCTTTTTAAAGAAATTTCCATGATTTGAATATTACTTGTTCATTTGTTTACACAGTCATGATTTCAACTTTATACCCATTCTGAAGATCATGTTGAAAAATTAAGATTGTTTGACCAGTCTGTGAGTTACTGAAAAAATATACTTTTGGTCTTTTAAGGTGTGTTCTATTGCAGGATATGAGTATGTGTGAAAGATATGTGATGTGGCTGATATTGTGCACAGTTGAAAACTATAAATGGGTCTATAAAGTTAGAAACATGTTTTTTTTTCAATAACAGAACAACACAGCATGACATACATATTAACATTTCAACAGGCATTCAAGAATGGCTATGAAGCCAATGGCATTATTGTGCAAAATAAAAGCACACTCTTAAGTCAATTGATGGAAATTGGTTTTAAAACATCCCCCACCCCCACAATTGTGTCCCTCATGCTCATTCCCTCATTGTGGAGCATTTGAATGCAATGGAGAAGGTTCAACAATGAAGAATATGAGAACCACAAGCCAAATCAGAAAAATTACTGGTTGGCCTTATGTGCATCATCCACTTGCTTGTCATCGATTAGTGTGTGAACACCACTGATCATTCCTATCCAGCACCATTACTGATGACTAGAAAATGTGTCTTTGTGCTAATTTAAGGGAAGGAATAGAATGGAATGCTTTTGTCTAAACAAGGCAGCAATGCTACAAAACCACGTGATTTCTACTGTTGTGGATTCAGAAAGTTACCCCAACATTGGCAGACTGCAGTGATTAGTGGAGCAGATTATATTATTTATGATGACTTAAGTCTCCATTATGTATAGTGTGTGTTTTTTGAACTTGCAGAAAACATTACAGTCTTATGCACCAGCCTAAGATGTTCTGTTTGTCATGAAAGAGTTACTATGGAAATAAGCAGTGAAAGGCTAAGCCTTGAATAACATTTGCCACACTCCGTCCCTTTCTCAATCAGATAGATTTTCTTAAACCTGCAGGACAACTCTGTGCGGAGTTGTGGTGGACACATTGAGTGAGAATGTCAGTGAGGGGATGGGGTGGGGTGGCACAGGATGTAATATAGAAGGCAAAGGGACAGATACGGGGATATGGACGGAGCTATGCTTGAGGAAGGCAGCACACGGGTAATGAGTAATGAGGGAGGGAGGATTGTGGAACTTAAGGATGAGTTAAGGGGAACTCCCATACGTTTAAATTAGGGAAGTTGATATGGGAGTGGACGAGGTGACAGAATTGGAGATGGGTATCGAGTATGCAGTACACAGTTTGTGAAGCTACAACCAAGTCAGGCATTTTGTACTCAGTAGCATATTGTCAATGCGTAGTCAATAACCCTCTTGGCAGGTGAGGGATAACTGGGGCACCCAGGCTATTTCACACATCACGTCAGTGAGGTTGCAAAATACTGATTCAGGAGAGAAGGAGGATTACAGGGACAATATTCTTCACTTCGAGACATGATGATGAGGTTTCAAATCACTGGACATGAATGTGGTTAACTTGATCCAGTCCCCAATAAGATTGGCAATTTTTCTCTTTAAGAAGCTCAACTATGCTGAGTGATTGTTTTATACATAAATATATTTATCTCAAGGTGACAATTTTAATATGAGCCACGACTACGGAATAAGGGGACTGTGATCTTAACATTGCTAATTATTGTAGTGTGCCAATTTGTAATGCTAGCTCACCTTTACAATGACTTATTTTAAAATGTCAATTTGGTACTTAGAAATTTGTCTTCTTTCTCTTTCATCACATTTCCCTCACAATCTACCACCGCATACATTTTAAACACAACTGCACATTTGTGACCAATCTTTTGTAGTTACAAAGGCACTGCCAATTTTCAGTATGAATTATGTACCATGTAATTAACATCCAGTGTCAAATTCAAGTATAAAATTTTGAGCAACTGTTTCACTGAAATACTTTAGCAAGAAAAATATGGAAAAAATACCACATAAGAAAATATTAAAGCGATAACTTTAGCATGTAATTAAGCTACTGAAGAAAGCAAAAATCTCACCTGCCAGTACCTCCTCTGGGTGTACCTCTTCCCGTTCCTGCAAAAAAAAAATTAAAAAGCTGAATAACTTTACATGAACTGAATTTAAGCATAAATGAAACACCTTCAAATGTGTCAGTGGTATGTTATCTCACTGCACATGCTCATCTCAGTGTTAGTAAGTTGGTAAATTATATAATGACAGATTACGAATCAGGTGCAGTGACAAGTAGATACATGTGAAATTTTATTAAAGTGCAATTGACAAAAACTGCATAATAATACAAATGAAGAATCACAAAATATTTCTATTTCAATTGAGCATAACTGTCTGAATTCACTAGAGCTGCCAGCTGCCACTTACAGCCACTGCCACAGTGCAGGACTAAGGAGCCCACAAAACACAAGTCAACATGGTGGGAATGTAGACTACAGCTGCTAGATCCATGAAGGCTGGTGCAAGGATAATGCCAGTGACTGAAATAGAAGTACAGAATAGTTTGCTGGAAAGAACACCCCTCAAATATGACCTGGTGGAGTAGTCTGAAGGATCATGGAAGGGGAAGTGAATAACAGACCATTATAAAATTACAGATCATAGAGATAGTGATAGGGTTTATTATGCCTATATCTGCTGCTACCAGGACAGAAATTTGAAATTGATTCTTGGTCCCAGAGAGCAACCTGAGGTTGGCCAACACAACAGAAGAGGGAGTGGAACAGTTAAAAGAACTAGTTAATTTAATCCAGCCAATTTCTTGCTATCCTGAAGGGTGTGACGACACTGTTCAAGCAACAGTTTGCAATGTCTGCAGTTTGCTTTCATAGAATGTTAAAAACATGTAGAGCACATCTTTGCATATGAGTTGAGTCACAACATGGCTCAGTCAAACAAGGGTCTGGGACACAGCACAGTGAAGATGAAGTGTGAGAATGGAACATTGTGTGGTGGTAATGATAGAATTTTTAAGATTTTCTACTTGGGCATCACAACTGGGGAAACAATATTTCCTGAAGGGTGCCAGGGAACAGCAAATCTCTAGAAATCCTTGGAAAGCTGCCATTTGGGTGGGCACGTAGGTGGGGTAGGAGTCAGAAAATGGATAGCTAATGGGAAATGGTCGCTTGAGTGCATAACAAAGACAATGATGAGATGATGGGTAAATTGGGCAGTGCACAAGAGGTCCAGATGGGGGTAGGAGTGCATGGAGTGTGAAAGGCAGGTGGATACTCCAACAATAAAGCAAATGAGGTTATGGTGACTGAGAAGGTCAGCCAAGAGGCACCTCTCCAACAGGTTCTGGGAGAGTCCCAAAGGGAATGGTGTGCATTACAGTCAACGAGCAGCCAAAAGGGGTGAGGGAGTTGGCCAGTAAGCATGAAGACTGTCCAGTGACACAGACTGAGTGAGGTATGCAAACAGTACATATGGAAAAGTTTAGGATAGGAAGTAAAATGCAGACTGGAATAGCTTGAAGCTGGGTTTCCAAGAAGACTATGAACATCATCCTTGATGAGCAGTATCACTCCACCCAATTACATTGAATCGGTCCTTGGATGATGCTGTGAGGTTAGGGGGATGTCACTGTAGACTGGAAATACATGCGAGAGCTCAAAGCAGGTCATGAGGATTCAATTTTGTTTCCTGGAGGCAGAGAACAAGCAGAGGCTGTGATTACAAGAGCAGCCATAAATCCTCTTTGTTGGATCAAAGGCAGCAAACATTCCATTGGTGGATTGTCATGATTAGGAGAGGGGAGAAGGGAAAAGTGCAGGGGTGTCACCTCAATGACTATTGAGTGGCAGCTTTTGAAAGCTCACTGCTACAGGGCAGAAGGGCTGGAGAATCAGCCTCTGTAAGATCTACAGAGGTGTTGGCATTCTCATTCTGTCTGTCCTTGAGGTCCAGAGCAGAAAGACGCCTGGAGATGCATACCAGCTACAAGGTGGTCAGTCAGCAAAGGTTATCATTTGGCCACACCATCGAGGAGGAACTGTGAGCCAATACAGAAGCACATTGTTTGCCTTTGTTTGATTTCTTGGATCCTTTCTGGTTGGCATAGGAAGACTGAAATGTTTGTTGGCTGAAGGGACATACAAAGTCTTTGTGGGAGTATTCATTCCATCCCTCCTGGGCTTTCAGTTGTGTAGCAGGTGACTTTGTCCCATGAGACAAAAGTTTGAGGCTTCTTGCACAGCTGGTGAGGAGGAGTAGGAGTAGGAGTAGGAGTAGGACGACGACGACGACACAGCTGCTATGACACTGGGTGATTCAACAACCACAGTGCTGTATTTCACATCACACATCTGGATGTCCACATCCTTCATGGAGTGAGATGTAACAGCAATGGTACTGTAACTGCCTGATGGTAGAACACAGGGTCACTGACTAGCCAACAATTTGCGAGTGATCTGGTAAGGCATCTTTTTCCTTGATCCAGATCTCCTGGACACCCAGTCATTGAGATACACGCAATAATCTCGGAAGGAGGTGGCATGATCACCATTGCAACTTGTGCAGCAGAGAGGGCAAGGTAGCCAAGTTACACAGTTGGCTGGGCGTCGCCATGACATTTGACTGTGGTCATAATGATGACACTGGTATCAGTGCATTGGGTTTGGTGGTGTGCCATTTATGCAGACAGTAACTGCTTGTTTGTCTTGCCCTCCTAGAATGCAGTACAGTGGTTGGCTACGGCCTAGCATTTAGATCACATGACGTGTTTCACAGGTTGCCCACCACTGAAGGGATAGGTAATGTTTCTAGCTGGACTTCAGTAGGTGGAGTTGGTGGAGGGAGGATGTGTGGGATGTGTCTGCATCTAGATCTATTAGAAGGGTATGAGATAGGAGCTGCTGAAAAACACACAGTATTTGCGTGTTACAGAATATCAGTGAGGGCCCCAACCAACAAAAAGCATGAAATTGCACAGTGGGTACCAGCAATCAAACTCTGTTATATACACTGGTGCATGACATACAATAAATGGTTCCTTGAGAGATTGAATACCTAGCACCAATTTCGTATAACTCCAGACTTGCAGTACCTGAAAGAGCCTGCACAATATGTCATCGAAATATTGTGCATAAAATGTTGAAAACTCAGCAGGACTCCTGGAAGCACAGAACTAAACACTGACAAGGCTTCTCCATTAGACATTTTGAGGTACGGGCTAAGAGATGTTTATCTAAATATCAAAATTTTCTTGCAATATTTGCGACACTCCTACTTGGCCTGGACAAGAGGAGGGGTTAGGCTTTGGCGATTCTGCCAAGGCTGCCAGACTATATTGATATGCAGGTCTGTAAATGAAGAACCACCACAAAAATTCAAGGTCTTTTAGAATTTCCACAAATGTAGCTGAAAGTAATTTAAGAAGGAGACGAACTGCTAATGGACCTCCTCAGACAAATGAGAATTGTCCAAATGATGGAGGGAGATATTTTTATTGTAACTACTACAATGTTGAAACCAAACTGGCCTCAAACTGCCCAGTGATTTCTTAACATATTCGGAGAAACAGCACATGTAACGAATGTTTTGTCAATTCTGTGGCTCAAAGAATATGTTTTTCACCTGTCTGCCACATATTTTTCTGTGCTCATTAAGGGCTTGAAGCCAAAATCATGATAGCAATGAAATGAACAGAAAGTAAAGAAATTCATAAATCAAGTAGTATATCACCCACCTCACAGAAGAACCAACACATTTGAGGTCAATCATTTTGTGTCAAAGCTGTCTCTTGAAATTGATGTCAACCCACCTTAGGAAGCTCCCAAGGGAAGCTAAAACATGGATATCTCACAACAAAATGTCAGAAAAAAAATCAGTTAGGTCATGTACCTATTTCACAAAGAAGTACAATGGAAGTTATGAATTTGAAAGTAGTAAGGAAAGGTGACTTTGAAGTAAAACTTCTGTCTAACAAAGAACAAAGAAACTCACAAAGGTTACTAAAACATAATGCAGATAGACTCACTAACTAAGGAATCAGTTAAAGGCTATCAACATGAAATTAAAGTGACTAAGCATGGCAGCTTGCAAAAAGATATTCACAGCACCAAAAATAATTCAATAATAAAAAATAAAGGTAAAATGTGGTGGAATGAAATATGCAAAGAAACCATACCAGAGATGGATAAAAGATGAATAAGGCAAAAATGCGGAAAGAAAATTCTAGATCATGATCAATCTAAACAACAAAGAAAGAAAACTACCAGATTAATCAGAAATACCAAATAAAGCTTGAGAAAGAGAAACTTTTGCAAATAGACAGGAATAAATCCCCTGTTTTTTATATCAAACTGTGAAGAACAAATTGAAGAGGTTTCAAACCGCAAGTATGTTTCTAAACTAAAAACGGCCAAATTGGGTTAAATAATGCTTTCAAGATCTTTCATGACTTTCAAATCTCAGTTAGTAATGAAAATTGTGAAGAAGATTTACCACAAGCTATACAACAAACTGAAGAAGGAATTAACACCCTCAGAAATAAGAAAGATTGTGGAGAAGATTGTATTTTAGCTGAACTTTTGATGTGGTCCTTGCCAAATAAGGCAAATTAGCTAAATTTACTCTTTGATGAAATCTGAAAAACAGAAAAAAAATATCCCAGAGGAGTGGAAAGTTACCTTGATACATCCACTGCATAAGAAAGATAATAAACAGGATGGAAACAACTACATAGTAACCTCTCTACTGTCAGTAGCAGCTAAGTATTTTCCAAAATTTTATCAAGCAGAATAAAAAACAACACTAGACAGCCATTAATGTGAATATCAAGCTTGCTTTAGATGAAGGGAAGGTCATGATCAGATCAAATATTTAATCTCAAGTCACTAATTCATCACCAATTACTAAATTCAAAAGATATTGTATTATGTTTGTGGATAACAAGAAGGTTTTTGATTATGTTGACAGAAAAACTACAGATAAAATAATTTGAGGATTTGGTGTAAGGTCTAAACTGACAAACCTAATCCATGAAACACTTACAGATACCACTCTGTAAAGTAAATCTTATGGGAGAAATTTCACAGCCTTCAAAATAAAAACACATGTACCACAAGGTGACGGCCTGTACCCATCATTTTAATACTGTATTAGGGAAAATTGTAAGAATTTCTTACAAAGAATGTATTGAACTCAGCATTTTTCCAATAAGATTAGGAGGAGGAAGAAAAAAGGTCGAAATCAATTTGGAGGTGATTTTGTTATACCTGCCGAAAATGTGGCATCTGCTGTAACACAAACGAATTTCCTTGAGGAAATAGCCAGTAGAAGTGGCTTAAGGATTTCTACAGCATGAGGGGGGAGGAGGGGGGGATGTTAAGAATGCTAGAAAATCCTTTAAAACCGATGTGGTCCAAATAGATAGGTTCACTGTTAAGTTGATACATTATTGTCGCTCTAACCAACACAGGATCCACGTCTCAAACTTGGCCCTGGACTGACTGTCTCAGGACCAGAAATCAGGCCCTTATACATTACCACAATGATAGGTACTGAAACTACACATTGTTTGAAGTTTAATTTACAGAGATTACAATTAAATCTTAACTCGTTAAATTGACTGATTACATCGAAAAATTCCGTCTTTTTAACAGTTTCTTCTACTACAAGAGTTAGACAGAATTATTTGTTTAAATAATCAAATTGACAAATTAATGTATGCAAACAATACTTTGGACAAAGCTATTAATTACTTTGGGATTAAATAACAGATAATTTTGCTAACATGTTTCTGAATAGAGCCAAATAGATACTTTAAGATTACTAGTATTTTGTCTCCCAAATGTTTATAATTAGTACAGAATTTAGATTTGTTTATACATCAACAATAGAATTTAAGTTATGAAACAATTACTGATTTCACCTAATAATTGAAGTTACCGACAAGGAATAGTCAAAATAAACTGGGAATTCAATTACATACATAAAATTAAGCACAAAATTTGATCTGATGTTAAGTTCTTTAAAACTGAGGGCCAATGTTTCTCTCTTATGAAAATGCAGATTATATTGACATATGTTAATAGTACTTAATTCAAAAGTGACAAAATGAATTTTAAGGAGGCAGATGGCAAAACAAGAATGGGAGTAAAACTATCCCAGCTTGCTTCATCACAAACACAAGACAGTAGATTTACAAATAAGATTTTTAAATAGCTGTGGGATAAGCAGTACAGAAATAGCTGGGTCAGTGAAGTAAAAAAAAAAAATTAGAAAAAACTATATAAGGACAGAAGATGCTAACAGAGAAATCTTTCAGGAAGAAGTATTGAAAATAAAATTATTCCGAGGCAGGGTAGCTAAAAAGACTGGTTCAAAATGGTCTGCAAAGAGACAGAATATAGTGAACAAATGAAATCATAATGGAAGAAAAGGAAACAACAAACCGTGAGGATCTAAAATTGGAATGTGATCCTCAGATGAACTATTCACAGGAGAAAAAATAAATAAATAAAAAGTTTATCCATGAACTTTATACAAACAGGCTTTTTCTGTTTGTCAGTCACTGTTTTCTTTTCATTTCAAATAACATATTTCAGTCACAAGATGTCCTGTGTGTATTCCAGAAAGCCAAAAAGTTATAAAAGTAAGAAGATTATAGGCGATAAGAAATTTGCACTGTGCCAAATTTGTTCAAGAAAAGTTCTGTGCCAAACTGGAATGAAACAGCATGCATATTCAGTCAAAATCTGCACACCAAGTAGGAAGAAACATTCTTTAAGCCAGGGGAGGTGCAATTTTGGAATTAAGCAGAAGTATCATTCTGGGCACCATAATAGGAGAGCATCTGCAGCATATGTGAAAAGTAGCAAGGATGAACTTAGCACAAGAAGGGAACAAATGGCTACACCATACTTAATAGGGCTCTGTGAAGTTTATGTCTATGTGCTGGAGGGACTTTATATTTAGGCTCATCAGATAAAATGTCCAGGGAAACTGCTGATTTGATGAAGTTATTTAACACATCACAATGACTACAGAATTTAAGACATTTTTGGCCTTACCTCTGTTTGACCTACACAGCTCTCTCTATCATCATCTAGTGGAACAAAGGGATGATACTTTTTCAATGTTCTTAGAATTTACCTAACTTTCACCTGCAATAAAAATAGGAACTTGGAAAAACTGTCTCTTAAATGAGTAATGATGCTTTTTCTGCTGCCAACCTTGAGGGATTTCAATAGTTCCCAGGAGCTTGCTTTGTCTGTATCCATGTACAGCCTAAAGTCACACTGATACTGGTATAAATATCCATAGAATTTAAGAAGTATCAGTTCACCCTCCCTTTTCCTTTGTATAGTTTGCACATTCCAATGTCCTGAGGATGAGGGTACTGAATAGGTTTCAAGCCTAACCTTATTCAACTCCTGGGAGAGAACATCTTCTCAACATACATCATTAAAAACTTTAAAAATGCATATTTTACTGTAATTGCTAGGATATTTCGGATGTTCTCAATGTATTGTGAGAAAATTTAGTGCACCATTGGGCATCCACTCACTGGAGGGAATATGTAACATCATGAGACTCAAAGCGCTTCTCGAATTTTCACGGATCATCCACCTGCTGTTCAATCACCAATGCAAAACTGTTGTCTGTACTAGTATAATGTTTAATGAACAAAGTTTATGGCTCCGTGTTTATATATTTACATGTTATCTTTGGGAGCGAATTCAGCTGTCACAAAACACATTCATTGAGGCCAACATACCTCGTAAGAGTGGTGTGCGTTTTCTGTAATATATCTATTGTTCCTAATTTATATAAATGGTATGCCCTCTGTTTGCTGATGACACTAGCTTGGTAGTAAAGAATGTTTTGTGGAATGTTGGTATTGTTTCAAGTAGTGCAGTTTGAGATATAGGTTCATGGCTTGTAGAAAATAAACGAATGCTAAATCACAGCAAAAATAAGTTTTTACAATTTCTAACAAAAAATTCAACAAAACCAGCCATTTTAATTTCACAGAATGGCTGTATGATTAGTGAAACGTAACAGTTCAGATTTCTATATGTTCAGATGGATAGTGAACTGTTGTGGAAAACTCGTGTTCAGGATCTTGTTCAAAGACTTAATGCTGGCATTTTTACTATTTGAATGGTATATGAAGTAAATGACAGTGTGACACAAAAATTAGTATACTTTGTTTATTATCATTCACTTATGAGGTATGGTGGTATATTTTGGGGTAATTCTTCCATTTCCCAAAGGATGTTTCGGCTCAGAAATGGGTGGTTCAGGCATTAAGTTGTATAAGCTCATGTTACTCCTGCTGACCCATGTTAATTAGTCTGGGTAATCTGACATAGGCCTCTCAATAAACACACATTCTTTGCTGTCATTTCTTGTTAACAGTGTCAGCTTATTCCCAAGAATTAGCAGCTTTCACTCAGTTAACACTAGGAAGAAATCCAATCTGCCTATGGGGCACACTTTCTTGACTCTTGAGCAGAAAGGCGTGCAGTACACTGCGGCATCCATTTGCAGTAAGTTACCACAGGAATTCAAACCTCTTAGCAGTAATCCATGTAGTTTCAAATCAAAATTGAAGAGTTTCCTATCGTGTTGAGGATTTCCTTGAAAAATTAAGCTGATTCCTGTGCTACATTCTTGATTGCATTTACATAAACTTATAGCTCCTCTTTTTTGGTTTCTTAAACATTTTATTTTATCTGGCATATTCCATGACCTTTAAGATTTGTACCAAATATTGGTCCTAGAAAACAAGGTGTATGAAAATTAAAGCACTTACTGGACGAAAGACTGTTTGCCACGGTCAATGCAAGATCTGAAACACCATCACAAGAGTTATCATTTGATTTTGTTTCAGGTACCAAGACCTATCTTAATATCACTGACAGCAAATCCCAAAGGACAAAAGTAGCTAAACAGTTACTTTTACATCACACTGCACAATTTGTGACACATGTGTTTAAGTACATTAAGGTAGTTCCATTGAATTACTAACCAACACGTGTCAAACACAACAACCACTAAGACAAGTAGATCTCTCGAAGTAGTCTCTTGGTACTTATTTAGCAACCAGGAAAGTATTATCAGAAGACTTCAGGAAGTTTGTCATGCCATGATTATATGGAGGAGAATGAGTCACTTATCATTTGTGTTTATGATATTTGCTCAAAAATGAGAAAAACTCACTTCCAAACAGCAATAAGTAAGTATTTTAGACAACAGTAAGTGGTAGTTGTCATTCTGAAAGAATGTTAATTGTCATATTTAATGAGTAACAACTATGATATGACCTATTGATTTGGTAAATTGTTTACCTCACCATGTCTATAGTACTGATGAATAGTGGTCACCACCATAAAGTCTTTTTTAGTTCAAATGGCGGCTTTAAACTATTACACACTTTAGGAGCTTTCTGTGCTGCACATGAGAACTGGTGCAGATTGATGTAGGATTTCTGCAGGGTGAGATGACAATAGTTGCTTTGTCGTTCTTCACAGTACATGATGATTTGAGTGGTTTACTCCCTACTGATGATATCTCTCCTTGGGTTAATTCCTTGCTGTTTCATTCTGGTTCAGCATTGTGGATTCCCCCTAAATCTGTGAGCACTGTGACAACTACCATTACACAGGAGAACAAAGATGAAGTTGAGCTGTCATTAAGATTCTGCATACTAACCAATGACACACGACTTGACATTAATTATTAAAGAGAGTTACTTGTTTTAAATTAAGAGCCAGTATATGATTGGTCTTTGAGAAATGTTTTGGATCATTCAGCAGATAATTTAGACTTGAGATAGCATTTCAGTTTCCATTGGAAAAGAAGTTGTGATGTTTGTGGTGTCAGGAAACAAACTGGCATGGGAGATGTAATGAGAATGAAATGGAAATGAATAGGATATGAAGGAAGTAGTTTTTTTTTATTTAAGTAAGTGTGTAGAGTGCGTGGTAGTACAGAAGAGGAGGAAGTATTGTAATGGCTAAAAGGCCAAATGTAATGAACTTTGTGAGCACCTGAAAGGAGGCCAGGAAGTAGTGTGGTGTTAATTACAGGCCACAAAATCGAACTTTCTGCTACTGGTGAAACATACCATGGCTCCATCAGTTGTACCGGTGCTCTTTCCACTTTCACTCTCCTCAGCAATAGGAGATAGAACGCTTTGAATTGTACCTGATTGACAGAAAACATTTTGAGTTAATATAAAAAAACTATCTGCAAAAGTAAAACAAATAATTGATTAACTAATAGTGTTTCAACATGGAATGATGATGAACAGAATCAATTATTTCAGTCTTGTAGAGTGCCTACTAATCAGTGAATAACTGAGCATCTAATCTACTCAATTATGTACAACAGTGAACATTAAAAAAACCCTGTCTTTCTGGAACTCAGTGAAGTTGCAGGCTGCTATCTGAAGACAATCAGGGGAAAATTAACTTTCATTGTCAACACTTCACATAATTGCTGATCAAAATTTAAAATGCTGTAATAATCTGTTACTTAAAACATATAATCTTATGTTACATGGTTAACACACTGTGGCAAGTTTAACAGTTAGGAACTGTGTCTATGCCTGTATATGCAGCTTCACTCATTGCAGGCATATACCGACATTATATTCATCTGGTATTTGACAATGAGAGCACTTAGTGACTTCCAAAAAACTTCACCCATAATTTCAAATTATCATGAATCTTTCTCAGAGAGATCCCACAGAAAGCAATAGCAAAAATGCTTACCAATTACTATATTTTCATTGTTCTACTTTAAAATTGCCACATCAAATGCATACAATGTAACACGCCTCTCTTTACTTACAGATGGGTACAAGTAGCCAGGAGAAAGAGTGGCAGATGAGGTGGGGTACTTCTCAGGAGGATTCTTTGTAGAAGTGAGTCAGAAAGGAAAGATGATGAGTATGGCAACAGAATGGAGGAGGAGACATAACAGGAATGAGGTTGAAATGTGTGGTGTAGCATCTGGCTGGTGTTCAGTTGCTGGCATGCTAACAGGGCTGAAACTGAAACTCACACTCAGTGCAGCTCATCTTTCCCATGACAGCCACTGCATAGTTTCCACATTTGAGCCATGTGACACTGGGCTTTACAGCATTTCTCCATTGCACAGACTTTGTAGGTCAATTCACAGTGGCTCACTTGCCATTCAAAGTTCCAGACTCGATATCAAGTATCTGCTTCTGAGTGCCATGACTATATTAACAAGAATGCAGCCCACAATATTGGCATTGCCAGTCCAACCTACACTGTAGGTGCCTACAGGAGTGTTTCTGACTTATTACAGACAGAGGGCTCAAGTGAAAGCTTAAAGAATAGTTTTCATATTAGCGACATCTTTTAGTGGATCAGGGCGTCCTCTACCTTGCCTTCACCAGAGAGCTGTTTCATTTGCTGCATGTTGGCATGTGCAATCTGTGTCGCAATGAAAAACTATTCATTTTGGCTATTCAGGAACATCTCTCTTTTTGGCTTTTTTTATTACTTTTTTGTCTCTGGAAACTTCTTACCAGTGTCTTGTGTTTCATTAGGCAGAGTTCATCTCTGTGTTCAAGTGCTTCTTGACAGTGGTTGAAAGGTTTTGCTCTATGTTCGAAAAACATTCTTCACATTTCCTTTGGGTTGCAGATGACTCTGCACAATTGTTCTCCCACGTTCTGTGATTATTTGCCTTATAATTACTTGTTCTAACTTGTCTCTGTCTTGTGTCACTTCATTCCTTCATTCTCATGTTTTTCTGCCTGCACTGTTCCACCACACCGTTCCTCCCTAATGATGTCCTAGCCATTTCCTGTATTTTTCTTCCAGGTGTGCCTCCTGGATGGCATTGTTATCTCCTCCATGGGGATGAGAGTTGTCATATTTTTGCTGTTGTTACAGTATCAATTTTTCCTCTGAGTGCAACATCATTGGAATCTAGGACATCACCAGCGTAGCTTGCAGTGCTCAACTTACACCTTACAGAGTTGGTCTCATATTAGTGAGAACCTGAAAGTGTATCAGCACTGTTTTTAGGTGGCTTTCACTGGAAATCTGTTGCACTTGCCCAACATCATCATGCGTCTTCTTTGTAGCAATGAGGTTCTTATGTTTGTGACAAACTCAGCACATTTCTCTCCTTGTGCATAGATCATCCACAATAGGTGAAATGTATGACCACGAGTGTGGGTGGTAGATGGGGCAAGAGAGTTCCCTGCTGGACTCCCTGTAAAGAGGTGAGGCAGGAACACAAACAGATTGGTCTGGGAACAGACTGTAGTGAAAGTACTGATGGGAAATATTTTATGAGCAAGAAACTGGCACCAGAGATAAATCAAGAGAACAAGATGTTAAGATAAGTTTAGTGTTTAGTAAGAAATTACATTTACTCTACATTCTATCTCAATGAGTATTTTTTCTGTATCACCAATAATTCCTGACTATGCTATGTTTCATGTCAAACTTTCTGTAAGATAAAAATTAAATTGAATTAGTATAACAACAAAAAATAATCCATTTTTACAACATAATGTAATTGGATAGGAAAAAAATCTACTCACCAAGCAGTTTTGTTTTGTTTGTTTCATTTGGCTTTAGGACACAAAAAACAACTGGGGTCATACGCACCCAAGTCAAGACTATAGACCACGAACACAGAGAGGAGTTAAACAACTTCACATCTGTCCCAATTGACAGAACAGGAGACAGCTAAAACCAGGCACGTGGAAACAAGGCAAAAAAAAAAAAAAAAAAAAAACATACAGAAATGGAGGTCCGAAACTAAAAATTAATTGGCCTTCGTCATAGTGCTTCGGCGGATGAAAAGTAAAACGCAGTTGACAGCTCTCGCATCATTCTCTAAAATGGCTGATAAATCAGATGGCAAACCCAGGCTGGAATGTAAATTGTTAAAAAGGGCATTCCAGCAGGAAGTGGTGGACAGTTAAAATTTGGGGGTGATGAGAACAAAGTGGTGGGGTAGCTCCACTTAGCAAATGACAATGGCTAAAAAGGCTGTGCCCAATATGCAGCCCAATTAAAATAATCTCCACGGCAGTCATTCAAGGCACTGGCAGAGGCTTAATAAGCCAAAGCTTATTCTTGTGAAGGGATGAAAACTGACAATGCCAAAGGGACAGCACCTCCTGACAGGTGGCAATACAGAGATCATTGGAAAGAATATAGGTAATTGCAGGCTGAGGTACAAGGACTGCAACCTTGGCAGCAGCATCAGCAGCCTTGTTTCCTGGCAGACTGACATGACCAGGGACCCACAGGAACATGACACTGGTTCCACCAATAGTGAGCAAGTGACAGTTTACCTGGAACTGCTGCACTAAGAGATGAGCAGTGTACAGTGCACATAGACTTTGGAAGGCAGTGAGTGAGTCTGAGCGAAGGACACAATTGTGAAGGCTGTGTCCCCTATGTAATCCGTGGCCTGATACAAGGCGAAAAGTTTGGCTGTAAATACTGAGGAGTGTGCCGGCAACCGATATCAAAAGACACGGGTGCCAATGACGAAGGCATACCTGACCCCATGATTAGTCTGAGACCCATCAGTGTATACAAAAGTACTATAGCGACATTCCATTCAAAGGTCATGAAACTGAAGGCAACAGATCAAGGCTGGAGTAGTGTTCTTTGGAAATGAAGGAAGGCCGAGATTAACATGGGCCACTTTGCAAAGGAAAGGTGATGAACAGTTCATACCCACTAGGAAAGTTGCCGGTAGTGTGAAGTTAAATCGCCATAGCATGTGGCGAAAGTGGACTCCAGGAGGTAACAGAAGAGGGACGAGTCCCGTACTGATGATCAAAGGTATCATTGAAGAAGGATGCATAGGCAGAGTGGCCATGCTTGGCAGACAAATGGCATGCATAATTGCTGAGGAGAAAGTAATGACAGTAGGACAGTTGTAGTTCAACATTGTCAGCATACAGACCCTAAACTGGGCTGGTGTAAAAGGTGTCCTTGGCCAAACAGACGCCATGATGGTGGATAGTGTTGAGACAGCATAAGAGGGATGGGTGTGCAAACTCCTAAAAAAAGCACCCATAGTCGCGTTTCGAATGGACAAGGGTCCGCAACAAACTGAGGAGAGTGGTTTGATCGGCACCCCACGAAGTATCATTGAGGACATGTAGGAGACTGGGGAACCTCGTACAGCTGCGGGCTGCCAGGTAAGACACATGGGAGGATCAATAGTGTTTCCTATTGATCATGAGCCCCAAAAATTTTGTAGTTTCAATGAATGGAAGAGCAACAGGACGAAGGTGTAGAGATGGTGGGAGAAATCATTTTTGCTGCCAGAAATTCATACAGATGGTTTTATCAGGGGAAAAGCGTAAGCCATTGTCAATGCTCCAGTAGTAAAGACTATCAAGACAGTGCTGAAGACACTGCTCAGTGAAACAGGTCTATGGAGAACTGCAATAGATGGCAAAGTTGTCTACAAAAAGAGAACTGGAGATGCCTGGCGGGATACGGGCCATTGCAGAGTTAATGGTGATAAGAAAGAGGATGACACTCAGGGTGGAATACTGAGGCACACCATTTTCCTGGATAAAGATGTCCAACAAGGCAGAACCCACATGCAACTTGAAAACTCAGTCTTGTAAAAATACCTGAAGAAATCAGGGTTGGTGCCTACGGAAGCCCAACATTTTATGAGTACAGAGGATACCAGTTCTCTAGCAGGTGTTTTAGGCCTTCTCCAAATCAAAAAACACAGCCCAGTCTAGGATTTTCACAGAAAACCATTCATAAAATGGGTGGACAACGTAATGAGATGGTCAACTGCAGAACGCCACACTCTAAATCCACACTGAGCATCCATCAGTAAATTGTGAGATTCAAGCCACCACACGAGCCAGTCATGAATCATCCAAATTCCATCACCTTGAAAATGCATCTGGTACGATATATGGGGGTGGGGTGGGGGGGGGGGGGTAGCCAGAAGGGAGGTTTTTAGTGGAAAGCACTTGCCCACAAGAGAAAGGTGCTGCAACATCTGAATGTGGATGGTGTCTGGCCCTGAGGTGGAGGATCAGGATGAGCTGAGAGTATGATCTAGCTCTGTCATAGTGAAGACAGGTTTGTAGCACTCACTCATGATTCCGAGAAGGGAAGTGTCTCACCTGAGCCCCCTCCAATTGTTTCTGATGGAGGAAGGTAGGGTGGTGGTAGGAAGAGCTGGAAACTTCTGCAAAATGGCATCCCAAGGTGTTGAAGATAGCAATAGCGTCCACAATGAGATCATCAGCTACTGTTAAACCAGAAAACTGGGAATGGATCTTTGTTCCAGAGAGCCGTCTGATGTTGGCCCACATGACACAGCAATGTGTGGTACTGATAAAAGAACTAGTGAATGAAATCCAGCTAGCTCTTTTGCTATCCTGAAGAACAAGATGACTCTTTGCACGCATGTGTTTATAATGAATGAAGTTTTCCAGACTAGGGTGGGGGTTAAAAATGTGGAGAGCACATCTACATGTGCAAACTGCATCGCAGCATGCCTCAGTCCATTAAGGGACTGGGACACGACATGGTAGAGAGGAAGTGTGGGGGATGGAACGTTCTTCAGCAGTAAGGATAACATATCCCAGTAAGGATAACATATCCCACAAATGTGGGATATTCGACCTAGTCATCAAAACTGGGAAATCTCATTCCTTGAAGGTTGCCAGGGAGGAAGGGAGGAGTAAAGCTGGCAGTTAGCCCTAGAAAGCTGTGATGGGGAAGCTGGGCAGTGTAGAAGGATAGGTCCAAATGGGAATAGGTGTGTGAGGAGTTGGACAGGGAAGTGGGTGCTCCAGTATTAAGGCACAGGAGAGGTTAAGTTCGTTAAGCAGGTCAGCCAAGATGGCACCTCTCTGACAGGTCCTGGGGAACCCCAAAAGGGATGATTTGCATTAAAGTCACCAAGCAGCAAAAGTGGGGAAGGTAGCGGCCAATAGTGACATACCCTATCATGTATTTAAGTGCCTGCCTCTCACTCAATGAAGCAGTCCGATATTCGCCTAAGTCTCTCGATATCTGGCTTACAGACATCACATTTACTTGGCTTACTTCCATGTACCAGTGAACATTGTTGATTTTGTGAGGTTTTCACTTGTGACCCCGTTGCTTATTGCTTGTTGTTCTTGGTGTCTTTCTCTGTCATCTGTCGTCATGCTTGTCCTTCCTGTCCCATTCCCCCATTTTGTTTGTTCACGGGCTGCTCCCTTTCAGTTCCACCGCACTTTCCTTCATGGCCAATGCCACAACCACCCTCGTGAGTTGTTGTTGACCCAGCCAACAGAGGCCAGTTATGTTGGGACTCCTCTTTGCCTGATGTGTCTATGGCATCTGTGTCTCCAGTCGCCGGTCGGGCGGTCCACTTCCATCTTGCCCACAGTCCTTTACCACACATTCTCGAGCTGAATGTTCCCACCACTCAAAAACGTGTATGCTGTGTGACAACAAGGGCCACATCCAATCGGCTTGTCGCAGTTGCTCGACCCGCTTCAGTCCTGCCCCTCCTGGGCTTCAAGATACCATACATGCTCTGCAATCGATTGTCCCACTGGATGACCCATAAGTGCGGTAGCTTTTAGCTTTTCCTCACATTCAGCCTTTTCACGGAGGATGACATTTTCAGGTCAACACTGTGGCCACTGTCTCCATGATTAATATGGCAACATACATGCGACTGGGTTCTCTTGAGTTGTCACCTACCTCTCGGCAGTTGGTCACCTCCAGAGATGGTTCAATTCCCCTTCATGGGCAGTTCATTGTCCAGGCAATTTACAAACACGTTCCCCAGCTCCTTACCCTATTTGTCGTCTACTATCCATTGGCTTCGAATATTGTTGACCTGGATGCATTTCAACTGTTTAACTTCTCAATTTCTGATGAAGTTGAGGTCGTTTCCACAGCTGTTCTTTTTCAGGACCTGGGCAATCTGTGCTCAGCTTCTGTGCCATTGTTTGTCACTGATCTCTGATGTGATTCAGATTTTCAGGCACACATCACACTTCGGCTGGAAGTGCAGCCTCACTTTTTCTGGGCCCCACCCCTTCCGGTCAAGTAGGAACTGTATCGGCTCCAGGTTACTGGCATTCTGGAGCCTGTGACTTGTAGTGCCTGGGCGAAACCTTTGGTGGTCATACAGAAACCCAATGGGTCCCTTCAGCTGAGTGGGGACATTGCGCTACTGTCAATGCTCAGTCCCTCATAGACACTTACCCCATTCCCTGACAGGAAGACCTTCTCACCAAGTTTGCCGAGGGAGAGAACTTTTCAAAGATCGACCTGGCTGAGGCATACCACCAGTTACCCTCAGATGCCAATTCCTGGAACATCATGATTATCAACATGCCTTTCTGATTGTACAAGTACAAGCACCTACCATTTGTTGACTATTCGGTGCCAGCCATTTTCCAGCAGTTCCTGGAGCAGCTTAGGCAGCCCTGCAGGAATTGTCTGAATGACGTCTTGGGTACAGGTCATTCCCGCCAGGAACACTTGCAAAACCTCAGTGCCTTACTTCACACTCAGCAGTCTGCAGGTTTACGCTGTCAGCTAGACATGTGATGTTTTTCTTTCAACCAGAAGTGGAATACTTAGGCCACTGGCTTAGCAAAGGTGGCATTTGCCCTTCAGGTCATAATGTTGTGGCCATTGAAGGCCCCCCCTCATCCCAAGGACTTATCTGAACTCCAGGTGTTCTTGGGCAAGGTTACTTGTCACTTGAAGCTCTTACCCCAGACTGCCTCTGTAGCTCAACCCCTAATTCACTTGTGTCACAAAGGGGTACATTTTGATTGTGACCAGGCTTTTCTCTGTTTAAAGGTGATGCTTAACTCTGCCCCTTGCCTTACTTCCTTCTTTACGGACCACCCCTTGGTTGTGGCAGCTGATGCATTAGCATACAGCATTGGGACCCCCCCCCCCCCCCCCCCTCATGCATCAGAATGTCAATGGCTCTGAACAGCCCATCACTTATGATCCTAAGATGTTTACCCCAGCACAACACAACTACTCCCAGATTGGAAGGAGGCCCTGGCAATAGTGTTCGGCGTCCAAAAGTTTCACAACTATCTCTTTGGAGCAAAGTTAACTTTCCTAACAGACCATAAACCCTTAGTTATGCTTTTTGGGCTCCACTCCCACATTCCAGAGTGGACGGCTCATCGTATCCAGCACTGGGCATTATTTTTATGGAATTACACTTACACCATCCAGTATAAGCCAACCGCCTATGATGCTAATGCAGACGCTTTGTCACATCTCCCAGCAGGTCCTGAAATTGTGTTTGATGAACAGATGGTCCTCTGTTTCCACATTGATTCCACCCACCAGGACATGCTGAATGCTCTGCTTCTTATGGCTGCTCACATTGCCACAGCTACATGCCGAGACCCTGTCTTGTGGCAGGTCCTCCGCTATGTGGTCCACTGGTAGCCCATCTATATTACTCATTGGATGTGGACCAACTTCAGCCCCTGGCACCCACTGTACCACAGTCTCTCCACGGTCGATGATGTCCTCCTGTTAGCCATGGAGTCTGATCCCATCAGGTGGACATCCCTCCAGATTTGTGGCATCAAGTGCTCAGTTTGTTACACTGTGGGCACTGGGGTATGTCCCACATGAAATTTTTGGCTCATTCGCACATGCATTGGCCAGACATCAATGATGATGTTGACCGGCTCATCCGTGGGTGCACTTTGCATGCGCGTCACCAGGCAAGCCCCTCCTCAGTCATTTGCACCCTGGCTTGTACCTCACCAGCCATGGCATCGCACCCATCTTGATTCTGAGTGCCCGTTTTTGGGGTCTGTGTGGTTACTTATCATTGACACCTACTCCAAATACCCATATGTTGACCGTGTGGCGGCCACCACCAAGGAGGCCACACTCGTGGCTCTGGCCCAGGTTCTCACCACTGAGGGCCAATGGTATCAAACACATCCTCCAATGGTGCAGCAGAGAGGCTTGGCCACACGTTTATACAGCTGACAAAGGCAGTCTGAACATCTCCAACCACATCGGCCCTCACCCTGTTCTTGAGCACCTATCACACCATGCCAATTGACGGACGTAGTTCAGAGGAAATCCTCCATGGGTGACAGCCACAGACCCTGCTGCATTTGCTGATGCCATCCTCTTCCTGCCCCCGCTCTTGGCCCTCTCAGCATTACGGCTCCAGCACAGTAGTGTGGGCCTGCGTTTACAGGAGCAAGGCGGGTTGGACACCTGCCAGTCATCGCAACCCATGGGTGGTATGTGACATCAGTGCACACGCTGAAAGGGTTGTAGTGCCGCCATCATAACCAGCTCCGCCCACGTTCCCCTGCGGGACTCCCGCACCAACTCCTCAACCACTACCTCTTTCAGGTACACATGTGGTCCTTGAGTCACCACCACTGCCCCAATTCTTGCCTCCCTGCCAGCCTGACACCAGCCCTCCCCGCCCCCAGGTGGATCGGCATCTCCCTCAGCTGCCATGGCCTCTGGGTTGGCCATCATGAACACCTCAGTTGTCCTTTCCATGTACGAGTGGCCTTTGTCGATTTATGAGGTTTTCACTTGTGACACCATTGCTTATTGCTTGTTGTTGGTCTTTGTGTCTCAGCATCTTGCTCAGTCATCTGTCGTTGCGTCTGTTTTTCCTTTCCTGTTCATCTGTCTTGTTTGTTTGCAGACTGCTCCCATTCGGTACCACTGCACTTTCATTGACAGCATACCTGCAGCCATTCCAGTCATGGTTACAACAGGGAAGATCAAAGCAAATCAGTAAGAAATTTGAAAGCTCAAAGCGGTCATGAGGGCACAATTTCGTTTCCTGAAAGCAGAGTACAAGGGGGTGCTTCAACACTAAAAGCAGTCGCAAATCCTCATTGTGGGACTGAAGGTGGTGAATGTTTCATTGGAGAACAGTCATGATGAACAGACGTTGGGGTGTCACCTTGGCAGATGCTGAGTGACAGCCTAGGAAGAGGTGCTACTACAGAGTGCAGACACAGGAGGATCCTGCTCCATGGAGTCAGACAGAAACATCAGATCGCTTGTGCGGGCTGTCTGTGGAGTCCAGTGCCAAAAAACAGTTTTTAGTTAACATCGGCATCATGGTGGCTGGCCGGGCTAAGGTATTACGTGCCGACACCATCAAAGAGGATCTTCAGGGTGGCAAAAGGAGGACTGTTTGCCTTTGGAGGACTTCTTTGAGCCCTCCCAGTTGATGACTCCAGTGTTGTTTGGCTGGAGGGACAGAGTAAGTCTTCATGGGAGTACTCCTTCTGGCCTTTCTGGCCTACAGGTTGTGTAGCTGGTTGCTTGGACCCTTGAGGCAAGAGTTCGACGGTTTCTTGCAAAGCAGGACGGAGGGGTGGCGATGCTACCTTGACACTGGGCAATTTCATGTCCTCAGAGTTGAATTGGAGGTTGTATGTCAGCCTGGCCACGTCTTTCATGGAGTAAGGGGTAACAAAAGCAGAAATAGATGCCAGACAGAGAACACACGGTTTGTGACTACCCAGTAACTGGATAAGGCACCTTTTCCTTCAACTGGATCTCTTGAACAACGTGCACACCAAGATACACTGGTCACTCCTAAGATGAATTCGCATGGCCGCATTTGCAGTTGATACAGCAGGGAGATAGAGGTAGACGATCGCCCTCGTGCGCATCCCTACCACAGGTGACATGTGGCTGGTGTTGACAAGATGTTATAGAGTGGTTAAAATGATGACATTGGTAGCAGCACATTGGGTTTGGAATGTATGGCAATTTGGAAAGTTTACTGCTCAAGCACACACCCCACCCCGAGACTGGCCTACAGCAGGAGGAACGAGAGAATCCGACCTGTCAACACGGGGCTGGGAATTATGAGTCACCCAGTTACCTGTTATGCACAGATGCATGGGCCAGCCTTTAGGAGCACACAGGGAGCAAGAAGAGAAAAAGAGGACCCTCGAACGCAGAAGCGGAGGAACAAGAGAAGGGGAACAGAGAAAGGAAAATGGAGCGGAAGACAAAGGTGAGATGTTTGTACATCAGTGATAGAATGCTGGAAATTCCCAAGAATACCCCAGACATGTTCCCCTAGGGGAAAAAGAACAGCAAGATGATTGACATACAACACAAAAGGGAAAAGGTACTGCAAAGCCTGGGGCCCCATGGTAGCCAAGAATGAACCCACCAAGGAATGGCGTGCCCCCGGAGGGGTGGGGGGGCAGTGTTACCAAGCTACCAAGTGGTGGCATGAGAAAAACACACACACACACACACACACACACACACACACACACACACACACACACACACACACACACACACACACGTTTAACTTATACAAACATTTGGAGCCACTCCACTTACATTACATTGCTAATAAAATTGGTTTGCTATATTTTTAGGTGGGGCTCATGTGTCTTGCCCCATGGCCACCCCTCACTCTCCGCAGTCCTGGTAGCAATGGCTGAGCAGTTTCTCAAAACCGCACACTCCTGTTGTCAACACTAAACAATACTGAAGGTCACGTAATGAGCAATGTCCACTGGACAGTGAACAACTGGAAGCAGGGGACTAGGAGTGAAGTGACAAATCATTCTATATTCCATGGCAATGTGACTGAAGGATTTGGGTTAGCTGAATGCTGGCTGAACTTTACCTGCCATCATCTTTAGTACCAACAATCATGTGAAGAGGAGGCAGTGTTACAGTATGCAATTCCTCATTGTTAACTTCTTGTCCTCTTATTGCACTTTAAAAAATGCTAAATTCAGAAGGACAATTATGTATTTGACGGTAGTGTACTGTCTACAGCAAAGGAAGTGTTCAGACACAAAGACTGACAATCAGCTCAACAATGTCGCCTGTCACTGAGCAGCATTGTGAGGCGAAGGTTTATGGACAATGACATTCCTGAAGTGAACTTGGGTGCCAACGTTCCAACCTGAAAGCAACGGATCATCTTCGGGACGAGTCATAATGGTGACATCATTCCAAACCTGATGTCCAACATCTCTACCTTCTTTGGGTTTAGCTCTCGAGGAAGAATGGGCTGCCATTCCTTCACAGAGGTTCAGACGTCTCAATGAAAGTACAAACAGAAGAGTTCAAGCCACCGTAAAGGAGAAGGGTGGACACACTCCATCTTAATGTCCACTAATAGTTGTCCTGATACATTTGATTCACAAGCCTCCCACTGTGGGCTCTCACTACTACTCACCCACTGAGTGCCTGGCACCTCTAGCTCTCGCTTCTTTACTGGGTACGGCATCTTCCTCGAGTTGCCGCCGTCTTCCAGCAGCTGCAACTGTACACACAAAGAGGAAAGCATCTCTTAATAACTTTATTTACTGCTTTAGTGATGTGCTCCTTCTACAATTCCACATTATGGCTGCAATGACTGGAACATATGTTAATTTTAACACACACTGTTGACATACTGAGCCTCTAATCAATCTCAGAAGACATTACAAAGAAACAGAAAGCCACATTCATGGTCTGTGTAAAAAGGAAACTTTTAGACAGTGTCAATTAGCACACAACTTTCATGGAATATGCTTGTACATACCACTTCAAAGGAGTGATGCCTTCTTAATGAATGACATTTTTAAAAATGTCATTAATACAGTATGAAAATAATAACATAAAACAACCTGTCATATTGTTCATTAGATTTATTTTCATTTTCTATATGGTGAATTTTCGACATGGAACAATATGCACCTTCAGCACTGGAGAGTTTTAACAGCAGCTTTCAGTGAGAAACTATGTGCTTGGCTGTGGAAATAGGTACTCCGTGGGTCACCACATTGTCCTGCTGATGCATAGGCTTCCAAAGGGCAGTTATTTCAATAAATTATACATGCAGTGAGACAAAGAAGAGGAATGTTGGAATTATAACAATTCTCTCTTTTATACTGAATGAATGAAAGTGGTCTTTTAGGGTGTGTGTGTGTGTGTGTGTGTGTGTGTGTGTGTGTGTGTGTGTGTGTTCTATGACTGTTAAAAAACAACAACAACAACAACAACTACAACTACTACTACTACTACTACTACTACTACAATACCAATAATGTCTGCAGGAAAGATGAGTTGGAGAATCTTTGTTATCCTTCCAAACTCTGTGTCAGACATTTAAAAATTCTATAAAGGGCTGCCATGCTCCAATGTATTTACATCACAGATGAAAATGGTAAAATAAGTCCAAGCAATAACCACACCTGTAAATTACTAATAAAGTACTTTTATCAACTCTTGAACTGTAAACAACTAAATTGTTCCATCATCTTTCGGGCGTGCACTTGGGACAGCGACAATTCTTCTTGTAATATTTAAGCTAGAAACCTCCCAGCAGTCTTCAAGGCGAGTCGGAGACTGAGTTCATAGCATTTGCGCATGCCTATTTATATGGAGAGTCAGGTGATACAAAGCTGCTGAGGATTAAAAGCGCATGCGTCAAAGATATCAAAGTCGCCACTACTGCACTAGTCATAGTTAAGATTTATATAGCAAAGATAAACATATAAGCACAGAGTGCAAACAAAATAGTGCTGCTGCGAATCCACCGTGCTTGTAAATAAATAATTAGTTTTTAAAAGAGGTAACATCTGTCAGAAGTGAAGATGCAGAAATTCTTTCTGAACAAAGGTGTGAAATAAGTGGTTTCCAAGCATTGTCAAGATGAAATCCTTCGTCATGGTTTAGCAGGTTGTCGGCTGGTTGTATTTCTACAGCTTCCTTAACAACTGAGTCCCAGAAAGATGAAGCAGTAGTTAAAATCTTAACATCTATATAATCCATGGCATGGCCAGTAGAAATGCAATGTTCAGCAACTGCTGATTTGTTGGACTGAAGAACACGTGTGTACCGCTAGTGTTCGACGCATCGTTCCTGTACAGTGCATGTGGTAGCCCTATGTAACATTTTCCACACTCACAAGGGATTTCATAAACTCCCACCTTTTGCAAGAGCAGATCATCCATAACAGATCCCAACAAGGCTGCAGTCTTAGCGGGTGGGCGGAATATCACATCCACTTTATGTTTCTTCAAGATTCTAGCAATTTTAGAAGAAATATCACCCATGTATGGGAGAAAGGCTGTAGATTTCACTTCACTTTCCACTTCCTCATTATTTTCCTGTGATTTTTCTGCAGTTTTTATTTGCAGGGCTTTCTTAATCTGCTGTTGCGAATAGCCATTTCTCTGAAATATCGCAAGAAGAATTGTTGAGCTGAGGTCCTCCAACAATCTTCACAATTTTAAACCCATATCTGAACCAAAACAAATTTAAATAGTTGTTTCTCAGGGCAGCATTCTGGGCCCATTGTTATTTCTAGTTTATATCAATGACATACAGGCTCCAGACAGCCCAGCCAAAATTCTACTATTTGCAGATGACACGAGCATCATAATTAGTGATAAAAAAGAATCACTGTGTACTACAGCAGAAAAAATGCTCTCATACATACAGTCATGGTTTTATTCAAAAAGGGCTATCATGCTCCAATGTATTTACATCAGAGACAAAAATGGTAAAATAGGTCTAAGCAGTAACCACACATGTAAATTACTAAGAAAGTACTTTGATCAATTTTTGAACTGTAGATAACTGAATTGTTACCTAGAATTTCCAGATATTTGAGGAAAACATGGAAGCAGATCTACCACCTACAGCAAACAAACAAATAACCAAACAAACAAAAACCCTGAAAAACAACAAAGCCAGTGGAGAAGAAATAAAATCATCTCAACCATAACTGGTGTCAAGCAGAAATGACAACTAACCTTCAGATTATGTCTGAAGAAATATGGGAAACTGAAAATATTCCAGAAGACTGGAAAGTGGCTCCTATCCATCCTGTGCACAAAAAAGTCATAGGCATTATCTAAATAATTGCACAGGTATGTATCTGTTGCCAGTGGGCTGTATTATATTTTTAACAATATTACTAAACAAGGTAGAAGTAACACTTGACAGCCATTTGGGAGAATATCAGAGTGGATTTAGAAAGATCGAATCTGGTGCAGAACAGAATTTCAACTTTTAGTCCATACGAATTTTAAGACATAGTTTTAACATTTACAGGTTTTAGAAAAGCATTTGATTGACAGGTAAACAGTGGGTAAAGTGACTCGAGAACTTGGCATTACACTTAACTAGCAAACCTTATTCGTGAAACACCCACACACTGAAGCATAAGTAAAGTTTTGGTGTGAAACACCTAAGGCACTCAAAATAACAGGTGAAATGCAGGGTGACAACATGTTTCCACACCACCTCAACTGCATCTTAGAGGAAATAGTAAGATAATTGAAACAAAAGGCAAAGAACATAAGCTGTCACAATGAGACTGGAGACTTCAGGAAAAAGAGATACTGAAATTCAGTGTCTAGTATTTGCAAATGATTATGCCATTCTTTATAAAAATATAACAAATTCAGAAATACAAATCAACCTCTTAGAAGGAATACCTAACAAAGCAGCTTTAAAAGTTTCTGTAGGAAAAATGTTTTAGGGCAAACATAAAAAAATGACCCAGAAATCCTAGTAACAGGTAATGAACTGATAAAGAGGGTTTATAAATTTAAATATTTGGGAGGAAAGATTCAAGGCAATGGCTTCAAAAATATTAGCTGTAGACAAAATAGTATGTAAAATGGAGAAAGCATATGATATAAACATGAACATTTACAACAAGATGTGTGTGTCTAAAAATTTGAAAATACAGCACTACAGCACAGTAGTAAAACCAGAATGTCTCTATGCAAGTGAATGTTTAATATTGAATTATGAGTTACACAAACTTCAAGTGCTAGAATTAAGAATCATTTGAAAAATACTCAGGCTGCTAGGAAATCCATGAGTATGAATATTAAGAAGTAATGAAGTATATTGCAGCATTGGAAAAACAATTGAAATGCTGCAGAAGAGCTGACTATTATTTTTTGGACATTTATACAGAGTGAACAGCAACAGGTTAACCAAACAGATTGTTAAGCATCTTTGGGACAAGATGTCAACAACAGGACAGATTCAAGTAGTTAGGAAAGATTTGGAAAGAAATACAAGAAAAAGACCCAGCAGAATGATAGGATTTCAAGAAGAAAGTGTTGCAAATGGAAGCATTCCAAGGCAGGAAGAAGAAGAGGAAGACAGGGTCAGAATGGTCTGAGGAAGAAAAAAGGATAGATAGTGAAGACGAAGGAAACCTGGAAGAAGAACAAAGGAGGAAGCATTGAAATTAGTATGTGGTCATTAGATACCCCAAACAGAAAAACAAAAAGAAGAAGAATGTCTGTGATGTCCTTAATATAAAACATCAATATCAAGGGCCCCACACACTTCCTTGGAGCACATCTACAGTTACATCTACAATGTTCCATACAGTTCTATGCAGTGTCCTATGTACCGATATATCTTCAGCCTTGTCACGAAGCTCATTTCATTTGTACATATTTTTTATTTAAACCACCCACCATCAATGCATTATGATGTTGGTACATCATTAGAACATTAAATGTTGGGAGCAAAAACAGAGAGACATCTTAAGTGAACACTGTGCACTGTGTTATTGTTACTTATGCAGCCGATACCAATAATGTAAGAGTGAGCACACAATGTATGCTTTAAGTCAGCCTTTCCCATCATTGTGTTTTGTGTTGTTGGGGGCATTACATGTGATCTAAGACAAGTTCATATGCCTAGGGATCAAAGGATACAGTTGTCTTTTCCACCATTTTTACGAAGTACATTACCTTGTTCTCACTTAATGTGGACACATTCTTTTAGGTACATTGTCATTCTATGAATATTATGTTGACACAAAGCACTGCTACATTTTAATTTAAAATGGCTAAGTTGGCAAAATGAGAACAGTGGAGTTTATGAATATGTGGTTTCAATGGTAACGTTTTCACCATGTATGGGGATAATGCCATGGGACAGAGCATGGCAAGGAAAGATATTCTAATTTAAAGGATGAGTGTTTTGACATTATTGACCCTCCATTTTCAGAAAGACCTTCAGCATTTGATGAAGATCGTCTGGATGCATTAATCCACGATGATGCACATCATTGCACTCAAGAACCAGAAAATGTGATGAAGTATGACCATTCCGTCACTGTGCAGCATTTGAATACAAAGGAGAAGGTTCAACAATAAATCATACGGGTACCACATGCCAAACCATATAAATCAGTGGTTGGCCGTATGTACATTACCCTCTTGCTTGTTCTTGATTAGTGGGTGAATACCACTGACCATTTCTAACCTGTATTGTTACTGATGACTAGAAATTTTGTTTTTATGCTAATGTAAGAGAAAGAACGGAAAGGAATGCTTTAGTCCAAACAGAGCAGCAGTGCCACATAGACATTTGAGCATCCACACAAGATAATGTTATGGATATTGTGCAGAGGTCCGGTGTTAGAATATTGCTGCGGGGTGTGGGAGCCTTACCAGGTGGGATTGATGGAGGACATCGAAAGGGTGCAAAAAAGGGCAGCTCGTTTTGTATTATCACGTAATAGGGGAGAGAGTATAGCAGATATCATATGCGAGTTGGGATGGAAGTCATTAAAACAAAGACGTTTTTCATTGCGGCGAGATCTATTTATGAATTTTCAATCACCAACTTTCTCTTCTGAAAGCGAAAATATTTTGTTGAGACCAATCTACATAGGTAGGAACGATCATCAAAATAAAATAAGAGAAATCAGAGCTCCAATAGAAAGGTTTAGGTGTTCGTTTTTGCCATGCGCTGTTAAGGAGTGGAATGGTAGAGAGATAGTATGATTGTGGTTGGATGAACCCTTTGCCAAGCACTTAAATGTGAATTGCAGAGTAATCATGTAGATTTAGATGTAGGTGACCATGTGGTGTACTACGAGTTGCTTGCCCCCTCTACTGCCATACCAGCTTCACTAATTTGACAATTTTGGAGTTCCCCTTAACTTAAGTTTCACAATTCTTCTCTCAGTACTAGCCACCCCTACACTGCCCTTTCCCATGCCTAGCTCTGTACCTGTACCTGTACCTGTACCTGTACCTGTACCTGTACCTGTACCTCCTATGTTACACCCTCTGCCACCCCATCACCTCTATGACATTTGCATTAAATCTGTCCACCACAACTCCTCACGCAGTTGGCCTGCAGGTTTATGACAATTTATCTGGTTGGCAGAGGGACAGAACGCAACAATGTTATTCCAGGCTTAGCCTTTTACTGCTTATTTCCAGATTAACCCTTTCATGGCCAATCGAACGTCTTAGGCTGATGCATAACACTGTAGTGTTTCCTACAAGTTAAAAAACTCAGACTATACATACTGGAGACTTAAATCATCATAAATAACATAATTTGTTTCGCTGTTCACTTCAGTCTGTTGGGATAACTTTCTGGATCCACAACTGTAGAAATCATGTGGTTTTGTAGCAAAGAGCTATGTTCAAAGTGTATTTTGCCCCTAAAGGAAGTATGTCAAGATCATTGAACAGAGAGCATAGAAGATGAAATCTGAGGGTGCAAGATCAGATGAAAAGGGTGGGTGCAAAATGACTTCTCAACCCAGTTGTTCTATAGTGTTTGTTGCCAGTCTAGCAGAATGCTGGTGACTGTTACTGTGGAATAGCACCACTTCACACAGTCTTCCTGGATGTTTTTCTGGAACTATATCTGCAAGATGTCTGTTGGGATCTGCTGGGTCTCGAGAATGCAGTACACAAGTTGTGAAGCCACCAACAAGTCAGCCACCTTGTACTCAGTAGCATGTTGTCACCGGGTAGTCAACAACACTCTTGGCAGGCGGGGGATTGAGAGTAACTGTGGCACCCAGATGGGTCAGGCTATTTCACACATCAGTCAGGTGGCAAAATTCATTACTACTTATCGTAGTGTGCCTATTTGTAATGTTTGCTTAACATTACAATGACAAATTTCTAAATGTCAATTTGGTACTTAAAAATTTGTCTTTTTTCTCTTTGACCACATTTCCCTCACAATCTACCACAGTACACATTTTCAATGCAACTGTACATTTGTAACCAATCTTTCGTAGTTACAATAACACCACCAATTTTCAGTATGAATTATGTATGACATAATTAACATTCAGTGTTAAGTTATAGTATAGAGTTTTTAAAAACTGTTTCACAAAAATTATTTAGCACACCACCAATGGAATATTAATGTCAAAGAAAAAGATGAAAAATAAAGTACCACATAATAAAATATTAAAGTCGTAACTTTAATGTGTAATTAAGCTACTGAAGAAAGCAAATATCTCACCTGCCAACAGCTCCTCCATCCTCAACTTCTGCGGCATCTGCAAAAATATTAAGAAGCTGAATAACTTTACATCAACAGAATTTGAGTGTAAATCAAACATCTTGATATGTGGCAGTGGTTGTCTTCTCACTGCACATGCTCATTTTAATGTCAAGAAGTTGCTAAATTAAAATAGTGATGGAGATAAGGAATCAGGTGCTGTGGCATGTACATACATGTGGAATTTTATAAAAGTGAGATTGATGAAAACTGCATAATGATCCAAGTGAAGAACCACAAAATATTTTAATTTTAATTGTCTGAATTCATTACAGCTGCCATATACAGCCACTGTCACAGAGAAGGACAAAGGTGCCCACAAAAAGCAAGGCAACATTGGTGTTTGGAGGCTGGTGTAAGGACACTGCCAGTGACCGAAATAATGGTACAGCTTAGTTTGCTGGAATGAACACCCCTCATGAAAGGGGAAAGGAATAACAGACCATTATAAAATTACAGACTGTCACAGTTAGGAGATAGAGAAATTATGTCATGTACAATTCTGATAGTGTCTCCATTGGATTTCAAGTTACTGAGAACCAGCAGATCCCAAAGTGATGAGCCACAGCAGTTCACGTAGCACACATCGCAAATGACATGCCATGTAGTGTAGCAGAGTTGTGGCTGCTTACAACTATGTGACTCACTTTCTTTTGTATTAGTAGTGTGATGTTGATAGGAAGCCATAAAGGCCACATGAATACCGAGAATCCTGATCGAAACACTTTAAACTATCTGCAAGTACTGTAATGACTGCATACCTACAAAACTGGAGGACACTGGCCTCAACAATACATTATGATTTTATGAGCTTTGTCTATTTAGGGGTGTACTAACCTGTTCCAGAGTGTTGTTGTGTTAGAGTAATTCTTCATCAAAGTTCATATTTTGGATTCCAACATGCTAATAGCTGCCCCAGTGGTAAGGAGGTTTAATGTGTCGAGGGTATGCCCACATATACTTAACATGCGTGGCCAGCACATAAGTTTTCATTTCAATTGAGTCACACTACCCTGTTAGGGAGCTTCTTACAGATGCAAGCAGTTTGTTCAAGGTACATTGTTGGTTAGGGTTTGGATAGTTATTTTCTATGTATTTTGTGTTGATTAGCACATGCTCAGTTAGCCCCCAAACTACACTGAATAGCTCTTGTTGTTCACACTGCTACAGCAGACTGCAATGTGATTGAAATATAGCACTGTAGGCATCCAAATCGCTATTGATGGCATTCTCCTGTAAAAATGCATCAGTGGCAACTGGCATCAGTGTATCAGCCTCACTGATTTGTACCTGTACACACAGAACAAGTGAGACTTGTGTGTTTCATAGTGAATGACTAGTGGAAGCCACTTCATACTGTGGACAGTGTTAAGGTGATATGCAGAAAAGTATATCTAATTTACAAAGAAGATAGTGTAGGTGTCTTGAAGTGTACTATGTGACATTGGTAGCAATGATATATGGCATCATAAATCACAAATACTGTAACAGCCTAGCACATGTTCATAGCAACACTGCAGAGAGCAACAATGACAGCATGAAGAACCAGCATAAAGGTGTGGGAGTTTAAACAATTGGAAAATTTTATATCCAGCAACTAAAGGAACTATATGCCAATTTGGATACACAGCTTAACCAACAAAACTATCATCAACAAGTGTGGTACTCAGTACTGATGACTTAACATCAGGCATTCCTGTCAGGGACTGCTGTTACAACTTTTACAAGAAACTAATGTAACATTTACACAAAATCCAACTGCAGTGCAAATTTGGATTCCTTGACATGCATAAGGCAAGTCCTACATCACTTGGAGGGGAAAGGAAATTTCAAAACTGAAGTCTTTAAAGTAATCTGTAAGAGCACAGTTTGACAGAACTACAGGCAATGCATCATTATCCCATTTTGGTATACTCGAACATTTAATTGGGAAGCTGTTAGAGCAGTTGCTGTGGACAATTTTGAAGCAACTTTGTATTTTGGCCATGCATATCTCTGTGGTCATGGCTAACAGGGATGGAAGCTGATATTATGACAGCAGCAACACAATGTGACTAATGTGAACACATCCAATAAAGAGGAAACTGCAAATAAGAATTTTTTGTCGAGTAGTGACTTGAGTAAGAGCATAATTGGACTGGGGCAGCCCAACAACTAGGGTCCCAATGGCAGTCAAAACAAAGGAAATACAAGAAATTAAAATGGAAACAAAAAGTGGAAAAATAGGTAAAAACATCTGACTAAACACGGCCACAAATGTCCATAGCTCATTGAGGGGCTACAGCAGTGGTCTGGAATTAGTCCTCTGAAAGTGAACTAAATGGATTTTGGTCCACTCAGCTTGTGTCAGTTGCTAACAGGATGTGGCTTAACTTCCAGCACTGCAGTACCTCATGAGAAAGAAGTACTTTTATTCACTCTGTGAAGGCAGTACAGAATTCTCTGACCAGTCATTTGCACAGAAGTTGCTGGTGGTGACTGCACTGAAGTCATTCCACGTGGTACTGTGTTACAATCATTACTGTATGCCTCCTACCAGATTTAAACACATGATAATGAATTTAATAATGGTTACCGAGAACCAAGGATGCTTGCACAAGGTAGACCAGAGTGGAGAACTGCATGAAACCACATTCGGACTGACAACAACAACAACAACAACAAGAACAACTGCAGTCCATAAACTGAGTGAGTATGAGCCTAACACCAAGTGGTGCTTACTTTACAAACTGATTTTCTGCTGCATCAGTTCCATACTGACTTCCCTCCTACCTCCCTCCCACCCACCCTACCTCCCTCCTTTCGCACTGCAGTTCTGCAAGTATGAAATGTCTGAGATGACTGGCAGTATAGTTACTTCCCACTAACCAAATCTATCACTCTTACTGAAGGGTGCAGTGATGTAAGACAGATTGTGATTTAGTAAGCAAATTGAGTGCACGGTCTTGCTATTGTTAGGTAGCACTGATTGGGACAAATGACTGACAGTCGAGATCAGATGGCCTCTAACAAAGCTGTGTTTAGTCAGGCTGTGGAGGATGCATGGGGAAATTACATGATGCAGTGTCCACAGTTGCATTTTTCCTCCATTACATGAAGGAAGAACAATCTGTGGACAAAGTTCATTGCTGTAGCCCAGGATTCAGACAAGAAATAAACACGTTTTGTCCAACAGAAATTAAATGTCATATTGTTTCTTATTCTACATACAGCATGAGGAAACACATGTACTCCATCAAATAAATGCAGCATACAGACCAATTTCTATATATAAACACCATTTAGAAACTACAAATTATCTTACTGCCCTGTTTTCTTATTTGATCATGAGAGACTTTCCAATTTGTAATTTGCCTGTGTGTGTGTGTGTGTGTGTGTGTGTGTGTGTGTGTGTGTGTGTGTGTGTGTGTGTGTGTGTGTGTGAGAGAGAGAGAGAGAGAGAGAGAGAGAGAGAGAGAGAGAGAGAGAGATGATGTATTTTGCACATACTTGGCCGAGTCTGATGGGTGGCAATAGAGAATGTAATACTCAAAATATTAAATTAAAATAAATTTATTTCAGGTACAAGGATAATGCCAACTAGAACTAGCTCAAATTTCCTTCTCTCATCTTTGATATTTTTCCGTCGCCAAGAGATTTTGTGCTGGCTCTCACTGGCAGAACACTGCACAGCAGAACAAGGAAAGAAAGTAAAATGTTCTCAGTCCATAACATTATATCCAGAATGCCCCATTATTTCTGACTTCAGTCATTCACCCTGGGAATGAATCTGTGAGGCATTGGACCCATTTGTCAGAAGAGGCAACCCCACCGAGGCTTCAAAAAAAGCAGTCCAAAAGAGCATCAGCCATAAATGGTGTGTTTCACAGCCAGTTCTCTGTGTGTTGCTGCTACTTACACACACATAATTTGCATTGTGTTCATGTGAGCAGTGTCTCACAGCAAGTCCATTACATTAATGTCTATCTTGGACAGCTGCAGTTGAATGAGCATACCTATACACAAGTGAATATTCTTCCTGTAGCATGAGATCCCCTACGGGGGAAACCAACGCCCCCTACGGGGGAAACCAACGCCCCCTACGGGGGAAACCAACGCCCCCTACGGGGGAAACCAACGCCCCCTACGGGGGAAACCAACGCCCCCTACGGGGGAAACCAACGCCCCCAGGAAACTGACAATCGGCTAGTACTACCTGTTGTCACCACTTATTTGCCATTATGTCTGGACTGCTAAAGTACTGTTTGGTCTTGGTAAGACAACTTATCTGTGAAAAGTACATTTTTACACATTGCATTCAGATGGAGCTCTGTGGCTGCCAGCCAGTGTAACACATTTCCTCACTGAGTTCCTGTTTTATAGTGGATCATTGTGCGTGCAGTACAGCTTTCCTTGGCCCTCAACTAACTGCATCATTGGAACTGGGAAGTTGGTCACTCACTACAACTGCTTCGTATCTAGGGGAGGGATTAGTTGGCTCTTACAGGCAAGCTATGTGTTATCCTGCTGTGTGCTCATATCTTGAGCCAGGCATTCTGCTGATAGTGCCTCCTTCAACAAAATTCTTTAAAATTCTGTTTTCAGTAGGGGTAGACTTCTGACATTCCAAAGATTCATCAATCACACAGGTTGATATTTTATCCAAAGTTCCCAATACTAAGGCAACTTCCATTCCCATAGTCACCCTTGGGGTGAAATTGTATAGCTTTAAAAATGCACGTTACTACCCCTTAACATTTGTCCTGTCAACACAGGATACATAGAAATTCACGACTCTGCCAGATATGTGACAAGAATGGTTGGAAAGCCAAATCATCTGCATACTGCAGACGTTTGCTGAACCCTGCACAGCTTACACTGAGGACAGGCCACATATTTGAACAAAATGTCCTTAAACATTTTTGCCATTTATCACCATGACAAGAGAGGAATCAGCATTTGACTAATATGCCATTTCTGATGACTAACACCTCTGACAATACCTCAGTTACAGTCATCCACTCACAAGCAGCACCAGAGGAATATCACAGTCAAGCAAACATTAATGGTTTGAGTTGGAGCCAGGGCATGAGTAACGACAACCAAAGGTGTATTCATTTATTTCTTATGTCTGTTACTTGTAATTAGGGTCTCAGTGATGTTCTAAGACCTTCCATGACATCTTCCACTGATCTGTGCTGGCTGGGCTGTTTTGAGGGAAGAGACCAAACTGCGAGGTCATCGGTCACATCAGTTTAGGGAAGGATGGGAAAGGAAGTCGGCCGTGCCCTTTCATAGGAACCATCTCGTAATTTGCCTGGAGCGATTTAGGGAAATTGCGCTGATCTGTGCCCGCAACTATTGCTGCTATGATGGTCTAACACAAGACTGCAACTCACCTCGCCATCATCTTCCTTATCTTCCCCTTCTCCCCATTCCCTTTTTCGAGCACGATATGCAGTACACTAGGACTCCCATATAAGACAAACATTGTGTGATGAAAACCTGAATAGTATTGTAAACCCTGTGAAGAAATTTGATCTCTCTATGCTGTAGAAATGTTTGTGGAAGTGCACTTCACAATGTTGATATTGTGCTGGACTATATACAAGCACTGTAATGGAAAGTGAAGTTATAGTTTGGCACATGTGACAGATGAGATCTGATGGAATATGATCAAATGTTTTGTTGCAACACTTTGCTTACCTAGGCCTGAAACTGGATGATACTGTGAATCATTAGTTTTACTGTTTCTATTCTTTGCCATGAGGTCTGGTTTGTGTTCAAATAGCTATATCAAACTTGGCACCCATTCTACATCTACATCAGTAAAGGCACATAAGTGAGTACTTAAGATGCCAGCATCCAAGTTCAAATGCATCTGGAAGCTTTTAATTGTTGGCATTCTTCTTTCTGGTAGTTCATAATAGATCTAATAGATTATAGTTAATATTCTCTGACAAGTAGCTGACCCAGTAATGTTGATAACTAATTTGATAATGCTGCCTGCCCATTCATTAGAGCTTTAATGGCTGTATGTAGGTGCAAAAGTACATCATTATTTGTTCACACTTTGTCAAAGTACTCTGGGAAATTTTAACCACTGCTTTAAACATTTAAGGATGGTAAGTATTAAGTGTGGTTGTAGTAGTGTGTAATATTTCTTATCATGAACTGTTAAAGGTATCATGTTTCATTCTGTCTTTTAAGAAGAGCTCTTCAAATGTTGCTTTTGTTGTTGGTTATTTTCTCTATCATAAAACATTATAACTTTCATGACTTTAGCTACAGGTAGTTTAATAAATGTATCTGAAACAGAGTGAAGCCCATACGCAACAAGAGCAGCTATTTCATTACTCAGACACTCAATTCCATTATTTGCATAAATGTCAAAAAAATCTGTCTCTCTTTCTAGTGAATTTGCAAGAACAATTAAAAAATGGAAATGTGTAACTTTGAACTCTGCACCTTCAAGTTACCATGCAATGCTTCTCTCATTTCACCATGGAGAATGGATTTGGGAAGAGCAGGTAATTTTGAGGCCTTAACCTTCATTCCAAAACATGCAGAGATATATTTTCAAGCTGCAAAATGAAGAATATGAGTGGCAGTGGAATACAAAAAACTTGTTTGTAAAACTGGTCTTCCATTCTTAGTTGCTTGAATGGTAGACAGTTAGCACTTAGAATCTGAATGCCAATAAATATACTAAGGCTAAGAGTGTGCTTATGTCAGTGATTTGAACCTTCTGAGAGTCAGGTCCATAACCTATGCAGTTAAGTAAGCGATCACTAGCATGAATACTGAGTTAGTATCAGACACCTCACATTTACCACACCAATGACACTCATCTCCCCAAGATCAATCCCTGGTCTGGTTTTTACGGCACTATTGCCAAATGGTCTGATCTTTCCTGGCTTTTGTCTAATAAGGCACAATTGTTTGTTTGATGATGAGTGTACACTGACCCCTACCTCAGCACCTCAATGCCCCGAGCCATCGCAATTCTTCAGAAATGAATTTAACAATACCACGGAAGGCACACAGGCACGACAAAAAAAAAAAAAAAAACTGTAAGAAAGTGAGCTCTCAGTGAACAAGGCCTCTGTTATATATAGATAACATACACTCACATACTCACGCAAATGCAACTCTCACACACGTGATCACACTCTCTGGCAGCTGAAGCCAGGCTGCGAGCAGTTGCACATGATGAGACAGGCAATCATGTGGGGGTAAGGAGGAGGCTGGGACAGGGTGTGGGAGGGTAACACGGTAGGGGTGGGCAACAGTAGACTGCTGGAGATGACCTGCAGGAGACAGGACATAATAAGGTTAAAGGCAATAGCAAAGAGGGTCACACTCAAAACAGTACCCTGAGGCACACCAACTTCCTGGTAAAGGTGTCTGACAAGGCAGTACCAACATTCCTTGAAAAATCAATACTTTAAAAATATCTGAAGGACATGGGGCATGTGGCCTCAGAAGTGCCACATGTAGAGAGATCAAGAATACCCATCCTTCAGAAGGTGTTTCAGGCTTTCTGCAAATTTAAAAACACTGGCAGTGTCTGATATATCCACAGAAAACCATTCGCGTTGACAAAGTGATGAGATGGTCAGCTGCAGGACGGCCTGATCAAAATCCGCACAGTACAGTGGTCAGTGAATTGCCACACTCTAGTCACTATACCAGCCAGGCATGAATTACATGTTTCATCAGTTTGCAAACACAGCTTGTGGGAGAAATGGGGCAGTAACTAGAAGGAAGGTATTTTTCCTTACTGGGCTTGGGTATGGGTATGGGAATGAGTGTCTTTATGCTGGCATCTGGCAAACGGCGCCCTCTGCCCAGATGCAGTTGTACATAAGAAAGAGCAAGTGCTTGCCCACAAAAGAAAGGTTTAGCAACATCTGAATGCAAACATCGTCCAGCACTGTGTTGGAGGATCGATAGGAAGAGAGAGCAAGTTCTCGCCCCGTCATACTAAAGGCAGCTTGTAGCACTCGCTAATCTGCCAAAATAAGGGTACTACCCACGCCTCCTCCACTTGTTTCTGGTGGAGGAAGGCAGAATGATAGTGGGTGGAGCTTGAAATCTCCGCAGAATAGCAGCCCAATGGATCTTGGTCCTGCAGGGCCCATACAACAGATGAGGTAGTGGAACTGTTAGAAGAACTAGTTAAAGAAATCTAGCTAGATTTTTGCTATCCTGAAGGGTGCAATGACACTGTGCATGCAACTGTTCATAATGAATGCAGTTTGCCATCATAGAATGATGGTTAAAAACATGGAGAACACATCTCTGCATGTGAGTTGAGTCACAACACAGCTCAGTCAATCAAGGCACTGGGACATGGCACAGTAAAGATGAAGGGTGAGAATGGAATACTGTGTGGTGGTAATGATGGCATTTGTAAGATACTCTACCTGGCCATCACAACTGGAGAAATTATGTTACTCAAAGGGTGCCAGGGAACAGTAAATCTCGAGTCATCCCTAGAAAGTTGCCATTTGGGTGTGCATATATGTGGGGTAGGAGTCAGAAAATGGATAGCAAATGGTAAATGGTTGCTCGAGTACGTACTAGAGACAGTGATGAGATGATGGGCAAATTGGGCAGTGCAGGAGATTTCCAGATATGGGTAGGAGTGCATGTAGTTAGAGGGCACCTCTCTGTCAGGTTCTGGGAGATTTCCAAAGGGAATGGTGTGCATTACAGTCAACGAGCAGCAGAAAGGGGTGAGGGAGTTGGCCAGTAAGCTGGATGAAGAGTGTCCATGACACGGAATGACTGAGGGATGTAAACAGTACATATGGAAAAGTTCAGGAGGGGAATGTAAAACACGGACAGGAATAGCTTCAAGCTGGGTAGTCAGGGAGAAATGTTGACTTTGAACGTCCTTCCATATGAGCAGCATGACTCCCCTCTCTCCTCCTACGATATGGAATGCCATCTTTGGAGAGAGGGAGTCAAAGCAGACTGGGAAGAAATACAAAAGCTCAAATCAGTCAGGAGGATGCAATTTTGTTTCCTGCAGGCAGAGAACTAGCAGAGGCTGCGATTCCAAGAGCAGCTGCAAGTCATCTTTTTGGATTGAAGGCCACTAATATTCCATTGGAATAATGTCATGATTAGGAAGAAGGAGGAGGAGGAAAGAGATGGAGAGGTGGCACCTCAGCGGCCATTCCTGTGTTACATTCTTGACTGCATTTACATAAACTTATGGCTCCTCTTTTTTGGTTTCTTAAACATTTTATTTTATCTGACACATTCCTGTCCTTTAAGATTCGTGCCACAGATTGGTCCTAAACAACAAGATGTATGAAAAAGAAACCACTTACTGGATAAAGGACTGTTTGCCATGGTAATGGGCGCTGGAAGTAAGTCAATGCAAGATCTGAATGATCACAAGAATGATCATTCAATTCTGTTTAATGTACCAGAGACCTATATTAATGTTACTGAAAGCAAATCCCTAATGACAAAAGTAACTAAACAGTTACTTTGAAATCACACTGCACAATTTGTGATGCACTTGCTCAAGTACACTAAGGTAGTTTTATTGAATTACTAATCAACATCTGTCAAACATAACAAACACTATGACAAGTATACCTCTCAAAGTAGTTCACTTGGTAGTTATTTCACAAGCAGGAAAGTATTTTCAGAAGAGTTTAGGAAGTTTGACAGGTCATGAATGTATGGAGGAGAATGAGTCTGATATAATTCTAGAAAGGTATTTTGAAACGTGTTTGCGATTCCGAGTACCTGTCATTTGTGTTTGTGATATTTGCTCAAAAATGGAGAAATCTCAGTTCCCAACTGCAATCAGTAAGCATTTTAGACAACAGTAAGTGGTAAGCGTTGATTTTAAGGAATATTTATTGTCATGTTTAATGAGTATCAACTATGGTGTAACACATCGCTTTAGTAAAGGTGTACATTTCACAATGTCTATAGTACCGATGAACAATGGTCACCACCACAAAGAGATATTTTTTTTTTTTTTTTTTTTAATTCAAATGATGGCTTTAAACTTTTATACCCTTCTCTGTTGTGCATAATGTGGTGTCACCGCCAGACACCACACTTGCTAGGTGGTAGCCTTTAAATCGGCCGCGGTCCGGTAGTATACGTCGGACCCACGTGTCGCCACTATCAGTGATTGCAGACCGAGCGCCACCACACGGCAGGTCTAGAGAGACTTCCTAGCACTCGCCCCAGCTGTACAATCGTCTTTGTAGTGATGGTTCACTGACAAAATACGCTCTCATTTGCCGAGACGATAGTTTAGCATAGCCTTCAGCTACCTCATTTGCTACAACCTAGCAAGGGGCCCATATCACTTACTATTGATATTGTGAATCATGTACCATCAAGACAGACGTTCATCATTAATGGATTAAAGTTAAGTATTCCACCAGCTAAGTCAGTTTTTCTAAATTCTAATTTCCTTGTCCTGTTCCAGACCTCACGCCAGCCTGCGTGAGTTAAAACGCATGCATTTTGGCCTCCTCTAGTAACACCTGCCAACCACAACACACAAAATCTAGTGGAGATTGATGCAGCATATCTGCAGGATGGGATAACGATAATTAGTTTATCGTTCTTCACAGTTCATGATGAATTCAGTGTTTTATTCTATCATGATGATGATGATACCTGGTTAGGGGGCACTCAATGGCGTGGTTATCAGCATCCACACGAATCCCCAAATTTTACATGGTCCAGCCATGCCACTTTCACAAATGATGATGGCAACACAAACAACCAGTCCATGGGTTTATTCCTTGCTGTCTCATTCTTGTTCAGCAATGTGCCTTCCCCCTAGAACTGTCAGCATCATGACAACTGCCATTACACCAGGAGAACGAAGATGAAGTCGAGCTGTCAGTAAGATTCTGTACACTAACCAATGACACATGACTTGACATTAATAATTAAAGAGAGTTACTTGTTTTAAATTAAGAGCCAGTATATGAGTGGTCTTTCAGATATTTTTTGGTTCATTTAGCAGGTAATTTAGACTTGAGATAGCATTTCAGTTAACAGTGCTAAAGAAGTTGCAAAGTTTGTGATGTCAGGAAACAGACTGCCATGGGAGATGCAATGAGACTGAAATGGAGATGAATAGGATATTAATAAAGGAGTTTATTTGATTAAGCAAGTTGGTAGTGTGCAGAGTAGCTCAGAATAGGAGGAAGTATTTTAACGGTTCAAAGCCCTGAGCTGATGAAATATGTCCTCACCCTGGGAGGAGGACAGGAAGCAGTGTGGGGTTCATTACATGCCACAGAACCAAACTTTATATGCTACTGGTGAAAATCACACTTGCTCTGCCAGTCTCATACGTGCATCCACTACTTTCACTCACCTGAGCGATGGGACGCGTGCCTTCCTCCTTAGCAGGGCCTGATTGACAAAAAAAGAATTTGCGTGTTAATATAAAAAATACTTTATCTGCACAAGTAAAACAAACTAGTGATAAACTAAGTGTGTTTCAACATGACCTGATAAAGAACAGAATCAATTGTTTCTATCTTTTAGAAAAAGTACGGATTAGTGTATAATTGAGCATCTAATCTACTCAATTATAAACAACCATCAATATTACCGAGTTCCAGAAAGCCAGAACTTTATTCCGGTTGCACGCTTGCTATCTGAAGACTGGCAGGGACAAATAAATGTTTATTGTCATCATTTCACATAATTATTGATCAAATTTTAAAATCTGCTTAATAAAACATACAATCTTATGTTACACAGTAAACACAGTGTCACGTTTAACATTTAGGAACTGTGTGTAAGCTTGTTTATGCACCTTCACTACTTGCATTCATGTACCGACATTATATTCATCCAGTATTTGGCAATGAGAGCACTTGGTGTTTTGCAGAAAACTTCACCAATAATTTTAAATTATGATGAATTTCTCTCACAGATACCCCACAGAAAGTAATAGCAAAAATGTTTATCACTTACCACATTTTTGCTGTTTGTGCAGTAATAATGCCACATCAAACACATTCAATGTAACACTCCTTTCTTTACTTACAGATGGGTACAAGTAGTGAGGAGAATGAGTGGCAGGTGAGGCAGATTATTTCTCAGGTGGATTTTTTGTAGAGGTGAGACAGAAAGAAAATCTGATGCGTATGGGAACAGGATGGATTAGGAGACATAATAGGAATGAGGTGGAAGTGGGTTGTGTAGCATCTGGCTGGTGCTTTACAATCATGCCTTATGCCACACAACAGAGGTATGTCAGTTGCTGGCATCTTAACAGGCTTGAAACTGAAACTCACCCTCAGTGCAGCGGATCTTGCCAATGACAGCCACTGCACGGTTTCCACCCTGGAGCCATGCGACACTGGACAACTTAACAGTATTTCTCCACTACATAGCCTTTGTAGGGGAATGTACAGTGGCTCACCAGCCAACCCAAGTTCCAAACTCGACATCAACTATCTACTTTGGAATGCATGACTATATTAATAAGAATGCGGCCCACAATATTGGCATTGCCAGTGCAACCTACAGCAGTGTTTGTCAGTTGTTACAGACAGAGTGCTCAACTGGAAGCTTCAAGAATAGTTTTCATATTAGTGGCAATCTTTTCATGCATCATGGCATTCTCTTCCTTGCCTTCATCAGAAAGTTGTTTCATTTGCTTCATGTTGGCATGTACCATCTGTGCCACAATGAAACACTCTTCCTCTTGTCCACTCAGGAACATCTCTCTTCTAGTGCTTTTATAATTCCTTTTTTGTCTCTGGAAGCTTTTTACCAGTGTCTTGTCATCCATTAGGTAGCCTTCATCTCTGTGTTCAAGTGCTTCTGCATAGTGTTTGAATGGTTTTGCTCCGTGTTCAAATGCCTTGTGGCACTTCTTTCTTTCATCCTGGTATCTTTCTGCCTGCACCATTCCACATCATCATCCCTCCTTACTGATGTCTTGGCCCAATTTCTGTATTTTTCTTCCAGGTGTGTGCCTCATGGATGACACTGCCATCTCCTCCATGGGGATGACAGTTCATACTTTTGGCTGCTGTTGCAGTCAAAACTTTTCCTCTGAGCACAGCAACATTGGAATCTAGGACATCATCAGTGCAACTTGCAGTGCTCAGCTTAGCTCATATTAGTGACAACCTTACAGCATATCAGGAGTATTTTTATGTTGCTTGCACTAGGAAGCTGTTTCACTTAGCCCAACATTATCATGTGCCTTCTGTGTTCCAATGAAGTTCTAATGTTCATGGCTACCTGAGCACATCTCTCTCCTTGTGCATGGATCATCCACATTAGGTGGGACATATGACCACGAGTGTGGGTGGCAGATGGGGCAAGGCAGCTCCCTGCTGGACTCCCTGTAGAGAGGTGAGGCAGAAAGACGAACAGATTGGTCTGGGATCAAACTGTAGTGAAAGTCTTGATGGGAAATATTTTATGAACAAAGGTACTGGCACCAGAGACAAATCTAGTGAACAGGAAGTGATACTGCATTATCAGCCATTCTCTCCAAAAGCATTGACACATTCATCCCACATGCTTCAGTTGTTTTCACTCTACTATACACTCCCAGCACCTTCATTTCAGAGGTGATCAGCTTTCATATGTTATAAAGTAGATCATAGAAACCTTATTTCTGCTGACTGTATTCTTCATAGCCACCCTCCCCGTAATTCAAAAGACAGCTCCATAAATAATTGTAAACAATTAATTCCAAGAAACTATTGAGACATTCAAGACAAAATAAGGAAAAGAAAACAAATGTCTCCAGTACACTGTCTCATGAGAAAGAAGAAAAACAGTACATCAAAAGAACAGTATCTGTACATTTGTGGTGGTAGATTTCCAACTACAGTCACGATTTTGATATGATTTTCATTAATAAAGACATGCATTAATTTTAGTTACAAGACACAGACATCAGTTTTCTTCAAGAATGAGTTATCAGTGAAAATATATGTCAAATAGTATATACCTAGCAAATAATGTAACAAACATAAATAATATCTACACTGTCTTTGCCATCCACAATTAAGCCAAAGATAGGAAGCTCCTTCTACAAAACATACTGTACTCACTTCTGTACCAACAAAGAAAAAAACACATTCTAGCATCACCTGTCAGCTTCTGGGTTTTAATTGTACATAAACTGAACAACAGATTACAGTACACAATGAAATGGGACATTCCTATGGTTGTGCAGATTCTGAAACAAACATTTTGGCAGGACCTTTATGTCTGATTGACCACAGAAAGGTTAAGGGAGCCCCTGAAAATGTTAGTATCAAATAACTTATGGTATTACTGAACGCATCAGCTATGACCATTTATAAACTAGATTCACACCCCAATATTTCCATTTAAGTTACTACCGTAATAGGTTGTACAAAAATGTTCAGTTTTGAAATACAAATCATCCTCTGTTTCTTCTACTCACATCATTCATTCATTGGAGTCCCAGTGTTTGATTAAGCCTCTTCTCTGGCTTCTCCTGGTATTCTGGTCTCAAGCTACAGGCATTGCAGCTTGTAGTCCATGTAGCCTGATATCCACTCAATGCCTCTCACCAGACTGTCACCTCAATGTTCCCCCCACTCACCTCTCTAGGATAGGAGCATGTAATTGTCTTATCCTATCTGCCACTCACTCCATCACTACATTTGTCACTCATCTCCACTACCTCCCCACTACGTCTCCTACTCCTGCCTGTTCCCTGTCCATTTTTCCGTTTCCTTTTCCCTCCCTGTAATTCTCAGCACACATATTTCCACAGCTATATAGGTAAACTTTGTATTTCTGTAAGTCAGTAAATACTCGCCCCAAATCAAAGTCCTCAATATTCAAAAACATAAATATAATAAAATATATTGTGATTTCTGGATTCTAATTCAATTGTGTATGGTGGACTGACTAAGGGGTTGCAGAAATCACATAGATAAGAACTATAAACCCACTATCCAATCAAAATACATGCGCACCCTTTTGTAATGGGCAACTGAGCGTTTTAATTCAATGAGAGGTGGAGCTACTATTATAGGAAGTGAAATGATAATTAAATGGACACCCTAGCTGCAAACAGGCGTTGATGTACTTCATTGGGGGAATGTTGAAAATGTGTGGCCCGACCGGTACTCGAACCCGGGATCTCCTGCTTACATGGCAGACGCTCCATCCATTTAATCATCATTTCATTTCTAGCAAAGCTGCATGGTTATCCATGGCAATTGTTCTTTCGGCAACAGATACTGCCGTCATATATATTATAGGAAGTGGCAGGTAATACTGTTTTGTAAGCAGAATTTATCAGTCAGGGATCTGAGTACACTGAACATGGACTTTTCTTTGCATTACACCTGAATAATTAACACAGGAATGCATTTCAGCCCTTCCAAACTTGCCCAAGTCAGCTGTCAGCGATGTGACAGTTAAGTGAAAATGTGAAGGAACAACCAATGCTACATGAAGTCCAGGCACACACAGTATGCTGATGGACAAGTGCTTCTATCATTGTGGTAGGAAATAGTAAAAACCAGCTTGCAGTTAGCTGCTGCAGTCACTCTTCAGTTTTGAAGTGCAGCTAGGAGCCCACTAAGGAAATGGCTGTGTACAGGGAGTTAGAAAAACTGGTTACAGTGGCTGAGCAGCTTCTGGAAACAACATTTCTGTTTAACATAAAGTCACACTGACTGTAGCATAAAAACCCATGACTCCTGTTGAGTGGATGAGTGGAAACGAGATTTGGAGTGACAAACAGTGCTATACTCCGTGGGTATCTGACGGAAGAATTTGAATAGAGTGACTACTCAGTGAACATTATCCGCCATTAACTCTACTGCCAACAATGCAGTGCAGAGCAGGTAGTGTAACAATATGCAATTTCTCCTCTTTAACTTGTTCTCCCCTTATTGTACCGAGCGAGGTGGCGCAGTGGTTAGCACACTGGACTCGCATTCGGGAGGATGGCGGTTCAATCCCGTCTCCGGCCATCCTGATTTAGGTTTTCCGTGATTTCCCTAAATCGTTTCAGGCAAATATCGGGATGGTTCCTTTGAAAGGGCACGTCCGATTTCCTTCCCAATCCTTCCCTAACCCGAGCTTGCGCTCCGTCTCTAATGACCTCGTTGTCGACAGAACGTTAAACACTAACCACCACCACCACCACCACCACCACCACCACCACCACCTTATTGTACTTCAGGATATGATAAATGCAGAAGGGTAAGTACATATTTGACAGTATTGTGTACTATGCACAGCAGAGGAACAGTTCACAGACAACGACCGATTTGATCAGCTCAACACTTGTACCTCTCATGTATCAGCATTGTTAGGCAAAGGCTTATAACCAGTGGCATTCCTGAAGAAGGCTTGCCTGCCGATGTTCCAACCTGAAAGCAATGGATCGTCTTAGGGATTAGTTAAAAATGGCATTTTCACTCCATACCCTGTGTCCAATATTTCTACCTTGTCTGGTATCAGCTATCAAGGAAGAATGGGCTGGCATCCACCCACAGAGATTTCGAAATGTCAAAGTGTCCCCAGAAGAGTTCAAGTCCTCAAAGGAGAACACAAAATCTTAATGTCCACTAATAGGTGTCCAGATACATTTGATTCTCTAGTGTACAAAGCAGGAATGTAAGCCTGCCACAGTGGGCTCTTACTCTTACTCACCAGGTGACTTCGCTGCACCTGCAGTACTGGATCCAGCCTCTGGTGACCGTAGCTGCTGCTGTTCTGCACTGCCTACTATTGTACACACAGAGAGGAAAACATCTTTCAAGCACTTTATGTTCACTTTAGGGACATTCTCTTAAATTATGGCTGCAATTGAGGGTAAATGTGCGTATTTTATCATGGACAATGATGTACTGAGGCTATAACCAATCTCTGAAGCCATAGTTACAAAAAGAAATCCACATTCATGGCATATAGGAAAAAAAATTTAAAAAACTTTGGACTGTGTTCGCTGGGCACCATGTTCACAGACTGTGCTTGTATGTACCACTCCAGAGGAGAGATGCACATATCAATGACTTCTTATCAATGAATGCCATTTTGAAAGAAGTTTTGTGTACACATTATGAAAAGAGCAATAGAAAACAACATGTCAAACATAAATGTACAGATATTGTTCATTAGTGTTATTTCTATTTTGTGTGTGGTGACTTACATCAGGGGACAATATGCACCTTCAGCACTGTACAGCTATCGCAGCAGCTTTGGGTGCCAAACTACATGTGTTAAAATAAGTATTCTGTGGGGTCACCACACTGTCCTGTAAAGCAGTAGGCTGCCGAAGGAGTTATTTCAACAACTGATGTATGTTGTGAGACACAGAAGAGGAACCTTCAAAATTATTGTGAGTGTCTCTTTTATACTGAATGAAGGTGATCTTTTAGTGTAGTTCATGAGTGTGATGATGAAGGGAATAAATAATTTGTTAAGTCAAAAGTGACATAGTAAGTTATTTATATAAATGTGATGCGTCAAAGGCATCAATTTTGAATTTTAAAGTAATTATAACAGAGTTTGAGAAGAAGTATAGAAGATAAGGTACAGAATATAATACATCATTGTATTAAATAATTACACCACATGACACCTGACTGCAGTGTTAGGGGACAAACGACATGAAAGGGAAGCTGTGTTGACAGAGGAGTGAGACAAGTGTCAGAGTCCTGCACAACTGAGTAAGCGAGCACAAAATGTGAGATCAGGAGACCACAGCCTAACTTGATAGGCTGCCCACCCCACCTGTCATAGACATGCACAGAAGTTGTGACTGAGCCTTATACAATGTACAGATATAGTTCAAGTCCTTTTGGTCACACATATTATAAACTTGCCAGTCAGTACTATAGGCAAAATGTCAAAGGTGGTGGTGTATGCATTTATCTAAATCCCAAGCTTAAATTTAAGTTAAGATATGAGGCTAAACCATTAATCATAGAAAAGAAAGTAATTGTTGCAGCAATTTGCAGATCACCATCTGGAGATACTGAAGTCTCTCTTAAGAATTTGGAAGAAATGCTAGACATTTTTCTCAAATGAGAACTCTGCCATAATTCTTTGTGGTGACTTTAATATTAATCTATTGGTCCAGAGTTCAGTAAAATACAAGTTTTTAGACATACTAAAAGCTTCAACTTGTTTCCCCACGTATCAGCTCCCACTAGAACAACAGATTCCAGTGAAAGCCTAATAAATAACATCTTCTCAAATGTGGTCACACATGAAGTTGCAGTTACAAATGTGAATATAGGATTATCAGATCATAATGCACTAACCTTTAATCTCACTGCAACTCCCAAGGAGGGGAAAATAAAAAGGAGTACAAACGATTTTTCTCTACTGAAAATTGTAATCAGTTCAAAAATAATGTTAAAAATGCAGTTTGGCCAGAGGTCTTGGCACAAACAAACACAAAAGATGCTTACAATACATTTGCTTCCTCTTTTATGGCATACTTTTAAATGTGCTTCCCAAAAAAGCTTTTGAGTTACAGATCATCTGGATCCAAAGGGACCTGGAGTACATCCGGAATTAAAACATCAAGTGAAACCATGATATTACTAAGTTTAAAGTTAAAAACATGTCATGATCAGCAGTTTGTTGAGTATGTGAGAACATACAAACAGACTTACCGCAAAGTAAAATCAAAAGCAAAATTATTAAGTAATGATAGATTAATAAGGCAGGCTAGTAACAAGTCCAGAATGATGAGGTAAAAAAAAAGAAAAAAAATTTGGGTCAAACTAAAGAACAGGAAATCCATCTTAAAAATAATGAAAATATCCCCATAGAAAAAACGCCATGGCAAACAATGTAAACAATTATTTTGTTAATATTCCCCTTACTTTAAGCAACAATTAACAGTGATGTCTCCAATGGTAAATACCAGCATGATGGCAATCCCATCAGACGAGCATTAAGTTCTAAAAGTCATTAAATGCTTGAAATCCAAATTGTCCTCTGGTTTGGATGATGTACCTGTATCAATAATTAAAAAATTGCTCCACGTGTTGTCGAACCTATAGAGCACATAGCAAACTTGTCCCTTAGTGAAGAGATATTTCCGGATAAAATAAAATCTCTAAAGTGATACCTCTACACAAAAATGGTGACAGACATAAAATAGAAAATTACCAACCTATATCTCTCCTCCCATACTTCTCCAAAATACTTGAGGAATTTATGAAAATCAGGGTTACAAAATATCTAGAAAAACATAAACTAATAAATAACAGTCAACATGGCACAGTACAGAAACAGCCATATTGCACAGAAATAGTAAGAAATTTTGAGTCAACTAAACAGGTTGTTGGAATTAATCTAGATTTAGCCAAAGCCTTCAATACTGTGAACAATGTAATATTACTAGGGAAACTTGAAGCAATATGCATCAGGGGTACCGTTAAAAATTGGTTTGAATCCTATCTGCAAAACAGGTCACAAGTTGTTGAGCTGAGGTCATCCAAGAATCTTCACAATTTTAAACCCATATCTGAACCAAAACAAATTTAAATAGTTGTTTCTCAGGGCAGCATTCTGGGCCCATTGTTATTTCTAGTTTATATCAATGACCTACAGGCTCCAGACAGCCCAGCCAAAATTCTACTATTTGCAGATGACACGAGTATCATAATTAGTGATAAAAAAGAATCACTGTGTACTACAGCAGAAAAAATGCTCTCATACATACAGTCATGGTTTTATTCAAAAAGGGCTATCATGCTCCAATGTATTTACATCAGAGACAAAAATGGTAAAATAGGTCTAAGCAATAACCACACATGTAAATTACTAAGAAAGTACTTTGATCAATTTTTGAACTGTAGATAACTGAATTGTTACCTAGAATTTCCAGATATTTGAGGAAAACATGGAAGCAGATCTACCACCTACAGCAAACAAACAAATAACCAAACAAACAAAAACCCTGAAAAACAACAAAGCCAGTGGAGAAGAAATAAAATCATCTCAACCATAACTGGTGTCAAGCAGAAATGACAACTAACCTTCAGATTATGTCTGAAGAAATATGGGAAACTGAAAATATTCCAGAAGACTGGAAAGTGGCTCCTATCCATCCTGTGCACAAAAAAGTCATAGGCATTATCTAAATAATTGCACAGGTATGTATCTGTTGCCAGTGGGCTGTATTATATTTTTAACAATATTACTAAACAAGGTAGAAGTAACACTTGACAGCCATTTGGGAGAATATCAAAGTGGATTTAGAAAGATCGAATCTGGCTCAGAACAGAATTTCAACTTTTAGTCCATACGAATTTTAAGACATAGTTTTAACATTTACAGGTTTTAGAAAAGCATTTGATTGACAGGTAAACAGTGGGTAAAGTGACTCAAGAACTTGGCATTACACTAAACTAGCAAACCTTATTCGTGAAACACCCACACACTGAAGCATAAATAAAGTTTTGGTGTGAAACACCTAAGGCACTCAAAATAACAGGTGAAATGCAGGGTGACAACATGTTTCCACGCCACCTCAACTGCATCTTAGAGGAAATAGTAAGATAATTGAAACAAAAGGCAAAGAACATAAGCTGTCACAATGAGACTGGAGACTTCAGGAAAAAGAGATACTGAAATTCAGTGTCTAGTATTTGCAAATGATTATGCCATTCTTTATAAAAATATAACAAATTCAGAAATACAAATCAACCTCTTAGAAGGAATACCTAACAAAGCAGCTTTAAAAGTTTCTGTAGGAAAAATGTTTTAGGGCAAACATAAAAAAATGACCCAGAAATCCTAGTAACAGGTAATGAACTGATAAAGAGGGTTTATAAATTTAAATATTTGGGAGGAAAGATTCAAGGCAATGGCTTCAAAAATATTAGCTGTAGACAAAATAGTATGTATAATGGAGAAAGCATATGATATAAACATGAACATTTACAACAAGGTGTGTGTGTCTAAAAATTTGAAAATACAGCACTACAGCACAGTAGTAAAACCAGAATGTCTCTATGCAAGTGAATGTTTAATGTTGAATTATGAGTTACACAAACTTCAAGTCCTAGAATTAAGAATCATTTGAAAAATACTCAGGCTGCTAGGAAATCCATGAGCAGATTGTTAAGCATCTTTGGGACAAGATGTCAACAACAGGACAGATTCAAGTAGTTAGGAAAGATTTGGAAAGAAATACAAGAAAAAGACCCAGCAGAATGATAGGATTTCAAGAAGAAAGTGTTGCAAATGGAAGCATTCCAAGGCAGGAAGAAGAAGAGGAAGACAGGGTCAGAATGGTCTGAGGAAGAAAAAAGGATAGATAGTGAAGACGAAGGAAACCTGGAAGAAGAACAAAGGAGGAAGCATTGAAATTAGTATGTGGTCATTAGATACCCCAAACAGAAAAACAAAAAGAAGAAGAATGTCTGTGATGTCATTAATATGAAACATCAATATCAAGGGCCCCACACACTTCCTTGGAGCACATCTACAGTTACATCTACAATGTTCCATACAGTTCTATGCAGTGTCCTATGTACCGATATATCTTCAGCCTTGTCACGAAGCTCATTTCATTTGTACATATTTTTTATTTAAACCACCCACCATCAATGCATTATGATGTTGGTACATCATTAGAACATTAAATGTTGGGAGCAAAAACAGAGAGACATCTTAAGTGAACACTGTGCACTGTGTTATTGTTACTTATGCAGCCGATACCAATAATGTAAGAGTGAGCACACAATGTATGCTTTAAGTCAGCCTTTCCCATCATTGTGTTTTGTGTTGTTGGGGGCATTACATGTGATCTAAGACAAGTTCATATGCCTAGGGATCAAAGGATACAGTTGTCTTTTCCACCATTTTTACGAAGTACATTACCTTGTTCTCACTTAATGTGGACACATTCTTTTAGGTACATTGTCATTCTATGAATATTATGTTGACACAAAGCACTGCTACATTTTAATTTAAAATGGCTAAGTTGGCAAAATGAGAACAGTGGAGTTTATGAATATGTGGTTTCAATGGTAACGTTTTCACCATGTATGGGGATAATGCCATGGGACAGAGCATGGCAAGGAAAGATATTCTAATTTAAAGGATGAGTGTTTTGACATTATTGACCCTCCATTTTCAGAAAGACCTTCAGCATTTGATGAAGATCGTCTGGATGCATTAATCCACGATGATGCACATCATTGCACTCAAGAACCAGAAAATGTGATGAAGTATGACCATTCCGTCACTGTGCAGCATTTGAATACAAAGGAGAAGGTTCAACAATAAATCATACGGGTACCACATGCCAAACCATATAAATCAGTGGTTGGCCGTATGTACATTACCCTCTTGCTTGTTCTTGATTAGTGGGTGAATACCACTGACCATTTCTAACCTGTATTGTTACTGATGACTAGAAATTTTGTTTTTATGCTAATGTAAGAGAAAGAACGGAAAGGAATGCTTTAGTCCAAACAGAGCAGCAGTGCCACATAGACATTTGAGCATCCACACAAGATAATGTTATGGATATTGTGCAGAGGTCCGGTGTTAGAATATTGCTGCGGGGTGTGGGAGCCTTACCAGGTGGGATTGATGGAGGACATCGAAAGGGTGCAAAAAAGGGCAGCTCGTTTTGTATTATCACGTAATAGGGGAGAGAGTATAGCAGATATCATATGCGAGTTGGGATGGAAGTCATTAAAACAAAGACGTTTTTCATTGCGGCGAGATCTATTTATGAATTTTCAATCACCAACTTTCTCTTCTGAAAGCGAAAATATTTTGTTGAGACCAATCTACATAGGTAGGAACGATCATCAAAATAAAATAAGAGAAATCAGAGCTCCAATAGAAAGGTTTAGGTGTTCGTTTTTGCCATGCGCTGTTAAGGAGTGGAATGGTAGAGAGATAGTATGATTGTGGTTGGATGAACCCTTTGCCAAGCACTTAAATGTGAATTGCAGAGTAATCATGTAGATTTAGATGTAGGTGACCATGTGGTGTACTACGAGTTGCTTGCATGAGGTGAAACTTTCCTGTTGGTATTTATTGTCAACAACAGACGTCTTGCAGATATAGTTCCAGAAAAACATCCAGGAAGACTGTGTGAAGTGGTGCTATTCCACAGTAACAGTCACCAGCATTCTGCTAGACTGGCAACAAACACTATAGAACAACTGGGTTGAGAAGTCATTTTGCACCCACCCTTTTCATCTGATCTTGCACCCTCAGGTTTCATCTTCTCTGCTCTCTGTTCAATGATCTTGACATACTTCCTTTGGAGTGAAAATACACTTTGAACATGGCTTTTTGCTACAAAACCACATGATTTCTACAGTTGTGGATCCAGAAAGTTATCCCAACAGACTGAAGTGAACAGCGAAACAAATTATATTATTTATGATGATTTAAGTCTCCAGTATGTATAGTCTGACTTTCTTAACTTTTAAGAAACACTACAGTGTTATGCATCAGCCTAAGACGTTCGATTGGCCATGAAAGGGTTAATCTGGAAATAAGCAGTAAAAGGCTAAGCCAGGAATTACATTGTTGCGTTCTGTCCCTCTGCCAACCAGATAAATTGTCATAAACCTGCAGGCCAACTGCGTGAGGAGTTGTGGTGGACAGATTTAATGCAAATGTCATAGAGGTGATGGGGTGGCAGAGGGTGTAACATAGGAGGTACAGGTACAGGTACAGGTACAGGTACAGGTACAGGTACAGGTACAGGTACAGGTACAGGTACAGGTACAGGTACAGGTACAGGTACAGGTACAGGTACAGGTACAGGTACAGGTACAGGTACAGGTACAGGTACAGGTACAGGTACAGGTACAGGTACAGGTACAGGTACAGGTACAGGTACAGGTACAGGTACAGGTACAGGTACAGGTACAGGTACAGGTACAGGTACAGGTACAGGTACAGGTACAGGTACAGGTACAGGTACAGGTACAGGTACAGGTACAGGTACAGGTACAGGTACAGGTACAGGTACAGGTACAGGTACAGGTACAGGTACAGGTACAGGTACAGGTACAGGTACAGGTACAGGTTAGTACTGAGGGAAGGATTGTGAAACTTAAGTTAAGGGGAACTCCAAAATTTTCAAATTAGGGAAGCTGGTATGGGAGTAGAGGGGGCGAGAGGAGTATGAGATGGGTCTCGAGAATGCAGTACACAAGTTGTGAAGCCACCAACAAGTCAGCCACCTTGTACTCAGTAGCATGTTGTCACCGGGTAGTCAACAACACTCTTGGCAGGCGGGGGATTGAGAGTAACTGTGGCACCCAGATGGGTCAGGCTATTTCACACATCAGTCAGGTGGCAAAATTCATTACTACTTATCGTAGTGTGCCTATTTGTAATGTTTGCTTAACATTACAATGACAAATTTCTAAATGTCAATTTGGTACTTAAAAATTTGTCTTTTTCCTCTTTGACCACATTTCCCTCACAATTTACCACAGTACACATTTTCAATGCAACTGCACGTTTGTAACCAATCTTTCGTAGTTACAATAACACCGCCAATTTTCAGTATGAATTATGTATGACATAATTAACATCCAGTGTTAAGTTATAGTATAGAGTTTTTAAAAACTGTTTCACAAAAATTATTTAGCACACCACCAATGGAATATTAATGTCAAAGAAAAAGATGAAAAATAAAGTACCACATAATAAAATATTAAAGTCGTAACTTTAATGTGTAATTAAGCTACTGAAGAAAGCAAATATCTCACCTGCCAACAGCTCCTCCATCCTCAACTTCTGCGGCATCTGTAAAAATATTAAGAAGCTGAATAACTTTACATCAACAGAATTTGAGTGTAAATCAAACATCTTGATATGTGGCAGTGGTTGTCTTCTCACTGCACATGCTCATTTTAATGTCAAGAAGTTGCTAAATTAAAATAGTGATGGAGATAAGGAATCAGGTGCTGTGGCATGTACATACATGTGGAATTTTATAAAAGTGAGATTGATGAAAACTGCATAATGATCCAAGTGAAGAACCACAAAATATTTTAATTTTAATTGTCTGAATTCATTACAGCTGCCATATACAGCCACTGTCACAGAGAAGGACAAAGGTGCCCACAAAAAGCAAGGCAACATTGGTGTTTGGAGGCTGGTGTAAGGACACTGCCAGTGACCGAAATAATGGTACAGCTTAGTTTGCTGGAATGAACACCCCTCATGAAAGGGGAAAGGAATAACAGACCATTATAAAATTACAGATTGTCACAGTTAGGAGATAGAGAAATTATGTCATGTACAATTCTGATAGTGTCTCCATTGGATTTCAAGTTACTGAGAACCAGCAGATCCCAAAGTGATGAGCCACAGCAGTTCACGTAGCACACGTCGCAAATGACATGCCATGTAGTGTAGCAGAGTTGTGGCTGCTTACAACTATGTGACTCACTTTCTTTTGTATTAGTAGTGTGATGTTGATAGGAAGCCATAAAGGCCACATGAATACCGAGAATCCTGATCGAAACACTTTAAACTATCTGCAAGTACTGTAATGACTGCATACCTACAAAACTGGAGGACACTGGCCTCAACAATACATTATGATTTTATGAGCTTTTTCTATTTAGGGGTGTACTAACCTGTTCCAGAGTGTTGTTGTGTTAGAGTAATTCTTCATCAAAGTTCATATTTTGGATTCCAACATGCTAATAGCTGCCCCAGTGGTAAGGAGGTTTAATGTGTCGAGGGTATGCCCACAGATACTTAACATGCGTGGCCAGCACATAAGTTTTCATTTCAATTGAGTCACACTACCCTGTTAGGGAGCTTCTTACAGATGCAAGCAGTTTGTTCAAGGTACATTGTTGGTTAGGGTTTGGATAGTTATTTTCTATGTATTTTGTGTTTATTAGCACATGCTCAGTTAGCCCCCAAACTACACTGAATAGCTCTTGTTGTTCACACTGCTACAGCAGACTGCAATGTGATTGAAATATAGCACTGTAGGCATCCAAATCGCTATTGATGGCATTCTCCTGTAAAAATGCATCGGTGGCAACTGGCATCAGTGTATCAGCCTCACTGATTTGTACCTGTACACACAGAACAAGTGAGACTTGTGTGTTTCATAGTGAATGACTAGTGGAAGCCACTTCATACTGTGGACAGTGTTAAGGTGATATGCAGAAAAGTATATCTAATTTACAAAGAAGATAGTGTAGGTGTCTTGAAGTGTACTATGTGACATTGGTAGCAATGATATATGGCATCATAAATCACAAATACTGTAACAGCCTAGCACATGTTCATAGCAACACTGCAGAGAGCAACAATGACAGCATGAAGAACCAGCATAAAGGTGTGGGAGTTTAAACAATTGGAAAATTTTATATCCAGCAACTAAAGGAACTATATGCCAATTTGGATACACAGCTTAACCAACAAAACTATCATCAACAAGTGTGGTACTCAGTACTGATGACTTAACATCAGCCATTCCTGTCAGGGACTGCTGTTACAACTTTTACAAGAAACTAATGTAACATTTACACAAAATCCAACTGCAGTGCAAATTTGGATTCCTTGACATGCATAAGGCAAGTCCTACATCACTTGGAGGGGAAAGGAAATTTCAAAACTGAAGTCTTTAAAGTAATCTGTAAGAGCACAGTTTGACAGAACTACAGGCAATGCATCATTATCCCATTTTGGTATACTCGAACATTTAATTGGGAAGCTGTTAGAGCAGTTGCTGTGGACAATTTTGAAGCAACTTTGTATTTTGGCCATGCATATCTCTGTGGTCATGGCTAACAGGGATGGAAGCTGATATTATGACAGCAGCAACACAATGTGACTAATGTGAACACATCCAATAAAGAGGAAACTGCAAATAAGAATTTTTTGTCGAGTAGTGACTTGAGTAAGAGCATAATTGGACTGGGGCAGCCCAACAACTAGGGTCCCAATGGCAGTCAAAACAAAGGAAATACAAGAAATTAAAATGGAAACAAAAAGTGGAAAAATAGGTAAAAACATCTGACTAAACACGGCCACAAATGTCCATAGCTCATTGAGGGGCTACAGCAGTGGTCTGGAATTAGTCCTCTGAAAGTGAACTAAATGGATTTTGGTCCACTCAGCTTGTGTCAGTTGCTAACAGGATGTGGCTTAACTTCCAGCACTGCAGTACCTCATGAGAAAGAAGTACTTTTATTCACTCTGTGAAGGCAGTACAGAATTCTCTGACCAGTCATTTGCACAGGAATTCTGTGACCAGTCATTTGCACAGAAGTTGCTGGTGGTGACTGCACTGAAGTCATTCCACGTGGTACTGTGTTACAATCATTACTGTATGCCTCCTACCAGATTTAAACACATGATAATGAATTTAATAATGGTTACAGAGAGCCAAGGATGCTTGCACAAGGTAGACCAGAGTGGAGAACTGCATCAAACCCCATTCGGACTGACAATAACAACAACAAGAACAACTGCAGTCCATAAATTGGGTGAGTATGAGCCTAACACCAAGTGGTGTTTACTTTACAAACTGATTTTCTGCTACATCAGTTCCATACTGACTTCCCTCCTACCTCCCTCCCACCCACCCTACCTCCCACCTTTCGCACTGCAGTTCTGCAAGTATGAAATGTCTGAGATGAGTGGCAGTATAGTTACTTCCCACTCACCAAATCTATCACTCTTACTGAAGGGTGCAGTGATGTAAGACAGATTGTGATTTAGTAAGCAAATTGAGTGCACGGTCTTGCTATTGTTAGGTAGCACTGATTGGGACAAATGACCGACAGTCGAGATCAGATGGCCTCTAACAAAGCTGTGTTTAGTCAGGCTGTGGAGGATGCATGGGGAAATTACATGATGCAGTGTCCACAGTTGCATTTTTCCTCCATTACATGAAGGTAGAACAATCTGTGGACAAAGTTCATTGCTGTAGCCCAGGATTCAGACAAGAAATAAACACGTTTTGTCCAACAGAAATTAAATGTCATATTGTTTCTTATTCTACATACAGCATGAGGAAACACATGTACTCCATCAAATAAATGCAGCATACAGACCAATTTCTATATACAAACACCATTTAGAAACTACAAATTATCCTACTGCCCTGTTTTCTTATTTGGTCATGAGAGACTTTCCAATTTGTAATTTGCCTGTGTGTGTGTGTGTGTGTGTGTGTGTGTGTGTGTGTGTGTGTGTGAGAGAGAGAGAGAGAGAGAGAGAGAGAGAGAGAGAGAGAGAGAGAGAGAGAGAGAGAGAGAGAGAGAGAGATGTATTTTGCACATTTTTGGCCGAGGCTGATGGGTGGCAATAGAGTGGGAGAGAAATGAATTTGACATAACAAAAAATAGCCCTAAAAAGGGGCACTCTTGGTTTATTCATTTCATGTATGTAGGCAGAGAGCAAGTAAAGAGAATGTAATACTCAAAATATTAAATTAAAATAAATTTATTTCAGGTACAAGGATAATGCCAACTAGAACTAGCTCAAATTTCCTTCTCTCATCTTTGATATTTTTCTGTCACCAAGAGATTTTGTGCTGGCTCTCACTGGCAGAACACTGCACAGAAGAACAAGGAAAGAATGTAAAATGTTCTCAGTCCATAACATTTTATCCAGAATGCCTCTATTTCCGACTTCAGTCATGCACCCTGGCACTGAATCTGTGAGGCATTGGACCCATTTGTCAGAAGAAACAACCCCACCGAGGCTTCAAAAAAACCAGTCCAAAAGAGCATCAGCTATAAATGGTGTGTTTCACAGCCAGTTCTCTGTGTGTTCGTGCTACTTACACACACATAATTTCCATTGTGTTCAAGTGAGCAGTCTCTCACAGCCAGTCCATTACATTAATGTCTATCTTGGACAGCTGCAGTTGAATGAGCAGACCTATACAAAAGTGAATATTACTCCTGTAGCATGAATTCCCCTCCACAATATAGCATTCACACTAAATGCAGCACCACTTTCTTAAAAATGTGGGCATACGGACTGCTACTGAGGCGGGGGAAACCGACGCCCCCGGCGGGGGAAACCGACGCCCCCGGCGGGGGAAACCGACGCCCCCGGCGGGGGAAACCGACGCCCCCGGCGGGGGAAACCGACGCCCCCGGCGGGGGAAACCGACGCCCCCGGCGGGGGAAACCGACGCCCCCGGCGGGGGAAACCGACGCCCCCGGCGGGGGAAACCGACGCCCCCGGCGGGGGAAACCGACGCCCCCGGCGGGGGAAACCGACGCCCCCGGCGGGGGAAACCGACGCCCCCGGCGGGGGAAACCGACGCCCCCGGCGGGGGAAACCGACGCCCCCGGCGGGGGAAACCGACGCCCCCGGCGGGGGAAACCGACGCCCCCGGCGGGGGAAACCGACAATCGGCTAGTACTACCTGTTGTCACCACTTATTTGCCATTATGTCTGGACCCTCACGGCTGCTAAACTACTGTTTGGTCTTGGTAAGACAACTTATCTGTGAAAAAATACATTTTTTCACATTGCATTCAGATGTAGCTCTGTGGCTGCCAGCCAGTGTAACATTTCCTCACTGAGTTCCTGTTTTATAGTGGATCATAGTGCGTGCAGTACAGCTTTCCTTGGCCCTCAACTAACTGCATCATTGGAACTGGGAAGTTGGTCACTCACTACAACTGCTTCGTATCTAGGGGAGGGATTAGTTGGCTCTTACAGGCAAGCTATGTGTTATCCTGCTGTGTGCTCAGTATCTTGAGCCAGGCATTCTGCTGATAGTGCCTCCTTCAACAAAATTTTTTAAAATTCTGTTTACAGTAGGGGTAGACTTCTGACATTCCAAAGATTCATCAATCACACAGGTTGATATTTTATCCAAAGTTCCCAATACTCAGGCAACTTCCACTCCCATAGTCACCCTTGGGGTGAATTTGTATAGCTTTAAAAATGCACGTTACTACCCCTCAATATTTGTCATGTCAACACAGGATACATAGAAATTCACGACTCTGCCAGATATGTGACAAGCATGGATGGAAAGCCAAATCATCTGCATACTGCAGACGTTTGCTTAACCTTGCACAGCTTACACTGAGGACAGGCCACATATTTGAACAAAATTTCCTTAAACATTTTTGCCATTTATCAGCATGACAAGAGAGAAATCAGCATTGGACTAATATGCCATTTCTGATGACTAACACCTCTGACAATACCTCAGTTACAGTCATCCACTCACAAGCAGCACCAGAGGAATATCACAGTCAAGCAAACATTAATGGTTTGAGTTGGAGCCAGGGCATGAGTAACGACAACCAAAGGTGTATTCATTTATTTCTTATGTCTGTTACTTGTAATTAGGGTCTCAGTGATGTTCTAAGGCCTTCCATGACATCTTCCACTGATCTGTGCCCGCAACTATTGTTGCTATGATGGTCTAACACAAGACTGCAACTCACCTCGCCATCATCTTCCCCTTCTCCCTGTTCCCGTTTTCAAGCACGATATGCAGTACACTAGGACTCCCATACAAGAATAACATTGTGTGATGAAAACCTGAATAGTATTGTAAACCCCGTGAAGAAATTTGATCTCTTTTTGCTGTAAAAATGTTTGTGGAAGCGCACTTCACAATGTTGATATTGTGCTGGACTATACACAAGCACTGTAATGGAAAGTGAAGTTATAGTTTGGCACATGTGACAGATGAGATCTGATGGAATATGATCAAATGTTTTGTTGCAACACTTTGCTTACCTAGGCCTGCAACTGGATGATACTGTGAATCATTAGTTTTACTGTTTCTATTCTTTGCCATGAGGTCTGGTTTGTGTTCAAATAATTATATCAAACTTGGCACCCATTCTACATCTACATCAGTAAAGGCACATAAGTGAGTACTTAAGATGCCGCATCCAAGTTCAAATGCATCTGGAAGCTTAATTGTTGGCATTCTTTTTTCTGGTAGTTCATAATAGATCTAATAGATTATAGTTAATATTCTCTGACAAGTAACTGACCCAGTAATGTTGATAACTAATTTGATAATGCTGCCTGCCCATTCATTAGAGCTTTAATGGCTGTATGTAGGTGCAAAAGTACATCATTATTTGTTCACACTTTGTCAAAGTACTCTGGGAAATTTTAACCCCTGCTTTAAACATTTAAGGATGGTAAGTATTAAGTGTGGTTGTAGTAGTGTGTAATATTTCTTATCATGAACTGTTAAAGGTATCATGTTTCATTCTGTCTTTTGAGAAGAGCTCCTCAAATGTTGCTTTTGTTGTTGGTTATTTTCTCTATCATAAAACATTATAACTTTCATGACTTTAGCTACAGGTAGTTTAATAAATGTATCTGAAACAGAGTGAAGCACATACACAACAAGAGCAGCTATTTCATTACTCAGACACACAATTCCATTATTTGCATAAATGTCAAAAAAATCTGTCTCTCTTTCTAGTGAATTTGCAAAAACAATTAAAAAATGGAAATGTGTAGCTTTGAACTCTGCACCTTCAAGTTACCGTGCAATGCTTCTATCATTTCACCATGGAGAATGGATTTGGGAAGAGCAGGTAATTTTGAGGCCATAACCTTCATTCTAAATCATGCAGAGATATATTTTCAAGCTGCAAAATGAAGAATATGAGTGGCAGTGGAAAACAAAAAACTTGTTGGTAAAACTGGTCTTCCATTCTTAGTTGCTTGAATGGTAGACAGTGAGCACTTAGAATCTGAATGCCAATAAATATACTAAGGCTAAGAGTGTGCTTATGTCAGTGATTTGAACCTTCCAAGAGTCAGGTCCATAACCTATGCAGTTAAGTAAGCGATCACTAGCATGAATACTGAGTTAGTATCAGACACCTCACATTTACCACACCAATGACACTCATCTCCCCGAGATCAATCCCTGGTCTGGTTTTTATGGCACTATTGCCAAATGGTCTGATCTTTCCAGGCTTTTGTCTAATATGGCACAATTGTTTGTTTGCTGATGAGTGTACACTGACCCCTACCTCAGCACCTCAATGCCTCGAGCCATCACAATTCTTCAGAAATGAATTTAACAATACCATGGAAAGCACACAGGCACGACAAAAAAAAAAAAAAGAAAAAAAACTGTAAGAAAGTGAGCTCTCAGTGAACAAGGCCTCTGTTATATATAGATAACATACACTCACATACTCACGCAAATGCAACTCTCACACACGTGATCACACTCTCTGGCAGCTGAAGCCAGGCTGCGAGCAGTTGCACATGATTAAACAGGCAATCACGTGGGGGTAAGGAGGAGGCTGGGACAAGGTGTGGGAGGGTAACAGGGTAGAAGTGAGCAACAGTAGATTGCTGGAGATGACCTGCAGGAGACAGGACATAATAAGGTTAAAGGCAATAGCAAAGAGGGTCACACTCAAAACAGTACCCTGAGGCACACCAACTTCCTGGTAAAGGTGTCTGACAAGGCAGTACCAACATTCCTTGAAAAATCAATACTTTAAAAATACCTGAAGGACATGGGGCATGTGGCCTCAGAAGTGCCACATGTAGAGAGATCAAGAATACCCATCCTTCAGAAGGTGTTTCAGGCATTCTGCAAATTTAAAAACACTGGCAGTGTCTGATATATCCACAGAAAACCATTCGCGACACACGTTGACAAAGTGATGAGATGGTCAGCTGCAGGACGGCCTGATCAAAATCGGCACAGTACAGTGGTCAGTGAATTGCCACACTCTAGTCACTATACCAGCCAGGCATGAATTACATGTTTCATCAGTTTGCAAACACAGCTTGTGGGAGAAATGGGGCAGTAACTAGAAGGAAGGTATTTTTCCGTACTGGGCTTGGGTATGGGTATGGGAATGACAGTGTCTTTATGCTGGCATCTGGCAAACGGCGCCCTCTGCCCAGATGCAGTTGTACATAAGAAAGAGCAAGTGCTTGCCCACAAAAGAAAGGTTTAGGAACATCTGAATGCAAACATCGTCCAGCACTGTGTTGGAGGATCGATAGGAAGTGAGAGCAAGTTCTCGCCCCCTCATACTAAAGGCAGCTTGTAGCACTCGCTAATCTGTCAAAATAAGGGTACTACCCAAGCCTCCTCCACTTGTTTCTGGTGGAGGAAGGCAGAATGATAGTGGGTGGAGCTTGAAATCTCCGCAGAATAGCAGCCCAATGGATCTTGGTCCTGCAGGGCCCATACAACAGATGAGGTAGTGGAACTGTTAGAAGAACTAGTTAAGGAAATCTAGCTAGATTTTTGCTATCCTGAAGGGTGCAACGACACTGTGCATGCAACTGTTCATAATGAATGCAGTTTGCCATCATAGAATGATGGTTAAAAACATGGAGAACACATCTCTGCAAGTGAGTTGAGTCACAACACAGCTCAGTCAATCAAGGCACTGGGACATGGCACAGTAAAGATGAAGGGCGAGAATGGAATATTGTGTGGTGGTAATGATGGCATTTGTAAGATACTCTACCTGGCCATCACAACTGGAGAAATTATGTTACTCAAAGGGTGCCAGGGAACAGTAAATCTCTAGTCATCCCTAGAAAGTTGCCATTTGGGTGTGCATATATGTGGGGTAGGAGTCAGAAAATGGATAGCAAATGGTAAATGGTTGCTCGAGTACGTACTAGAGACAGTGATGAGATGATGGGCAAATTGGGCAGTGCAGGAGATTTCCAGATATGGGTAGGAGTGCATGTAGTTAAAAGGAAGATGGGTACTCCCACGATAAGGCAAATTAGGTTAAGGTGACAGAAGTTCAGCCTAGAGGGCACCTCTCTGTCAGGTTCTGGGAGATTTCCAAAGAGAATGGTGTGCATTACAGTCAATGAGCAGCAGAAAGGGGTGAGGGAGTTGGCCAGTAAGCTGGATGAAGAGTGTCCATGACACGGAATGACTGAGGGATGTAAACAGTACATATGGAAAAGTTCAGGAGAGGAATGTAAAACACAGACAGGAATAGCTTCAAGCTGGGTAGTCAGGGAGAAATGTTGACTTTGAACGTCCTTCCATATGAGCAGCATGACTCCCCTCTCTCCTCCTACGATATGGAATGCCATCTTTGGAGAGAGGGAGTCAAAGCAGACTGGGAAGAAATACAAAAGCTCAAATCAGTCAGGAGGATGCAATTTTGTTTCCTGCAGGCAGAGAACTAGCAGAGGCTGCGATTCCAAGAGCAGCTGCAAGTCATCTTTTTGGATTGAAGGCCACTAATATTCCATTGGAATAATGTCATGATTAGGAAGAAGGAGGAGGAGGAAAGAGATGGAGAGGTGGCACCTCAGCGGCCATTCCTGTGTTACATTCTTGACTGCATTTACATAAACTTATGGCTCCTCTTTTTTGGTTTCTTAAACATTTTATTTTATCTGACACATTCCTGACCTTTATGATTTGTGCCACATATTGGTCCTAAACAACAAGATGTATGAAAAAGAAACCACTTACTGGATAAAGGACTGTTTGCCATGGTCATGGGAGCTGGCAAGTAAGTCAATGCAAGATCTGAAAGATCACAAGAATGATCATTCAATTCTGTTTAATATACCAGAGACCTATATTAATGTTACTGAAAGCAAATCCCTAATGACAAAAGTAACTAAACAGTTACTTTGAAATCACACTGCACAATTTGTGATGCACGTGCTTAAGTACACTAAGGTAGTTTTATTGAATTACTAATCAACACTTGTCAAACATAACAAACACTATGACAAGTATACCTCTCAAAGTAGTTTACTTGGTAGTTATTTCACAAGCAGGAAAGTATTTTCAGAAGAGTTTAGGAAGTTGGATAGGCCATGAATGTATGAAGGAGAATGAGTCTGATATCATTCTAGAAAGGTACTTTGAAATGTGTTTGCAATTGCGAGTACCTGTCATTTGTGTTTGTGATATTTGCTCAAAAATGGAGAAATCTCAGTTCCCAACTGCAATCAGTAAGCATTTTAGACAACAGTAAGTGATAAGTGTCAATTTTAAGGAATATTTATTGTCATGTTTAATGAGTATCAACTATGGTGTAACACATCGCTTTGGTAAAGGTGTACATCTCACAATGTCTATAGTACCGATGAACAATGGTCACCACCACAAAGTGATTATTATTTTTTTTTAATTCAAATGATGGCTTTAAACTTTTATACCCTTCTCTGTTGTGCATAATGTGGTGTCACCGCCAGACACCACACTTGCTAGGTGGTAGCCTTTAAATCGGCCGCGGTCCGGTAGTATACGTCGGACCCGCGTGTCGCCACTATCAGTGATTGCAGACCGAGCGCCACCACACGGCAGGTCTAGAGAGACTTCCTAGCACTCGCCCCAGCTGTACAACCGTCTTTGTAGTGATGGTTCACTGACAAAATACGCTCTCATTTGCCGAGACGATAGTTTAGCATAGCCTTCAGCTACCTCATTTGCTACAACCTAGCAAGGGGCCCATATCAGTTACTATTGATATTGTGAATCATGTACCATCAAGACAGACGTTCATCATTAATGGATTAAAGTTAAGTATTCCACCAGCTAAGTCAGTTTTTCTAAATTCTAATTTCCTTGTCCTGTTCCAGACCTCACGCCAGCCTGCGTGAGTTAAAACGCATGCATTTTGGCCTCCTCTAGTAACACCTGCCAACCACAACACACAAAATCTAGTGGAAATTGATGCAGCGTATCTGCAGGGTGGGATAACGATAATTAGTTTATCGTTCTTCACAGTTCATGATGATTTCAGTGTTTTATTCTATCATGATGATGATGATACCTGGTTAGGGGGCACTCAATGGCGTGGTTATCAGCATCCACACGAATCCCCAAATTTTACATGGTCCAGCCATGCCACTTTCACAAATGATGATGGCAACACAAACAACCAGTCCATGGGTTTATTCCTTGCTGTCTCATTCTTGTTCAGCAATGTGCCTTCCCCCTAGAACTGTCAGCATCATGACAACTGCCATTACATCAGGAGAACGAAGATGAAGTCGAGCTGTCAGTAAGATTCTGTACACTAACCAATGACACATGACTTGACATTAATAATTAAAGAGAGTTACTTGTTTTAAATTAAGAGCCAGTATATGAGTGGTCTTTCAGATATTTTTTGGTTCATTTAGCAGGTAATTTAGACTTGAGATAGCATTTCAGTTAACAGTGCTAAAGAAGTTGCAAAGTTTGTGATGTCAGGAAACAGACTGCCATGGGAGATGCAATGAGACTGAAATGGAGATGAATAGGATATTAATAAAGGAGTTTATTTGATTAAGCAAGTTGGTAGTGTGCAGAGTAGCTCAGAATAGGAGGAAGTATTTTAACGGTTCAAAGCCCTGAGCTGATGAAATATGTCCTCACCCTGGGAGGAGGACAGGAAGCAGTGTGGGGTTCATTACATGCCACAGAACCAAACTTTATATGCTACTGGTGAAAATCACACTTGCTCTGCCAGTCTCATACGTGCATCCACTACTTTCACTCACCTGAGCGATGGGGCGCGTGCCTTCCTCCTCAGCAGGGCCTGATTGACAAAAAAAGAATTTGCGTGTTAATATAAAAAATACTTTATCTGCACAAGTAAAACAAACTAGTGATAAACTAAGTGTGTTTCAACATGACCTGATAAAGAACAGAATCAATTGTTTCTATCTTTTAGAAAAAGTACGGATCAGTGTATAATTGAGCATCTAATCTACTCAATTATAAACAACCATCAATATTACCGAGTTCCAGAAAGCCAGAACTTTATTCCGGTTGCACGCTTGCTATCTGAAGACTGGCAGGGACAAATAAATGTTTATTGTCATCATTTCACATAATTATTGATCAAATTTTAAAATCTGCTTAATAAAACATACAATCTTATGTTACACAGTAAACACAGTGTCACGTTTAACATTTAGGAACTGTGTGTAAGCTTGTTTATGCACCTTCACTACTTGCATTCATGTACCGACATTATATTCATCCAGTATTTGGCAATGAGAGCACTTAGTGTTTTGCAGAAAACTTCACCATAATTTTAAATTATCATGAATTTCTCTCACAGATACCCCACAGAAAGTAATAGCAAAAATGTTTATCACTTACCACATTTTTGCTGTTTGTGCAGTAATAATGCCACATCAAACACATTCAATGTAACACTCCTTTCTTTACTTACAGATGGGTACAAGTAGTGAGGAGAATGAGTGGCAGGTGAGGCAGATTATTTCTCAGGTGGATTTTTTGTAGAGGTGAGACAGAAAGAAAATCTGATGCGTATGGGAACAGGATGGATTAGGAGACATAATAGGAATGAGGTGGAAGTGGATGGAGTAGCATCTGGCTGGTGTTTTACAATTCTGCCTTATGCCACAGAACAGAGGTATGTCAGTTGCTGGCATCTGAACAGGCTTGAAACTGAAACTCACCCTCAGTGCAGCGGATCTTGCCAATGACAGCCACTGCACGGTTTCCACCCTGGAGCCATGCGACACTGGACAACTTAACAGTATTTCTCCACTACATAGCCTTTGTAGGGGAATGTGCAGTGGCTCACTAGCCAACCCAAGTTCCAGACTCGACATCAACTATCTACTTTGGAATGCATGACTATATTAATAAGAATGCGGCCCACAATATTGGCATTGCCAGTGCTACCTACAGCAGTGTTTGTCAGTTGTTACAGACAGAGTGCTCAACTGGAAGCTTCAAGAATAGTTTTCATATTAGTGGCAATCTTTTCATGCATCAGGGCATTCTCTTCCTTGCCTTCATCAGAAAGTTGTTTCATTTGCTTCATGTTGGCATGTACCATCTGTGCCACAATGAAACACTCTTCCTCTTGTCCACTCAGGAACATCTCTCTTCTAGTGCTTTTATAATTCCTTTTTTGTCTCTGGAAGCTTTTTACCAGTGTCTTGTCATCCATTAGGTAGCCTTCATCTCTGTGTTCAAGTGCTTCTGCATAGTGTTTGAATGGTTTTGCTCCGTGTTCAAATGCCTTGTGGCACTTCTTTCTTTCATCCTGGTATCTTTCTGCCTGCACCATTCCACATCATCATACCTCCTTACTGATGTCTTGGCCCAATTTCTGTATTTTTCTTCCAGGTGTGTGCCTCATGGTTGACACTGCAATCTCCTCCATGGGGATGACAGTTCATACTTTTGGCTGCTGTTACAGTCAAGACTTTTCCTCTGAGCACAGCAACATTGGAATCTAGGACATCATCAGTGCAGCTTGCAGTGCTCAGCTTAGCTCATATTAGTGACAACCTTACAGCATATCAGGAGTATTTTTATGTTGCTTGCACTAGGAAGCTGTTTCACTTGCCCAACATTATCATGTGCCTTCTGTGTTGCAATGAAGTTCTAATGTTCATGGCTACCTGAGCACATCTCTCTCCTTGTGCATGGATCATCCACATTAGGTGGGACATATGACCACGAGTGTGGGTGGCAGATGGGGCAAGGCAGCTCCCTGCTGGACTCCCTGTAGAGAGGTGAGGCAGAAAGATGAACAGATTGGTCTGGGATCAAACTGTAGTGAAAGTCTTGATGGGAAATATTTTATGAACAAAGGTACTGGCACCAGAGACAAATCTAGTGAAGAGGAAGTGATACTGTATTATCAGCCATTCTCTCCAAAAGCATTGACACATTCATCCCACATGCTTCAGTTGTTTTCACTCTACTATACACTCCCAGCACCTTCATTTCAGAGGTGATCAGCTTTCATATGTTATAAAGTAGATCATAGAAACCTTATTTCTGCTGACTGTATTCTTCATAACCACCCTCCCCGTAATTCAAAAGACAGCTCCATAAATAATTGTAAACAATTAATTCCAAGAAACTATTGAGACATTCAAGACAAAATAAGGAAAAGAAAACAAATGTCTCCAGTACACTATCTCATGAGAAAGAAGAAAAACAGTACATCAAGAGAACAGTATCTGTACATTTGTGGTGGTAGATTTCCAACTACAGTCACGATTTTGATATGATTTTCATTAATAAAGACATGCATTAATTTTAGTTACAAGACACAGACATCAGTTTTCTTCAAGAATGGGTTATCAGTGAAAATACATGTCAAATAGTATATACCTAGCAAATAATGTAACAAAGATAAATAATATCTACACTGTCTTTGCCATCCACAATTAAGCCAAAGATAGGAAGCTCCTTCTACAAAACATACTGTACTCACTTCTGTACCAACAAAGAAAAAAACACATTCTAGCATCACCTGTCAGCTTCTGGGTTCTAATTGTACATAAACTGAACAACAGATCACAGTACACAATGAAATGGGACATTCCTATGGTTATGCAGATTCTGAAACAAACATTTTGGCAGGACCTTTATGTCTGACTGACCACAGAAAGGTTAAGGGAGCCCCTGAAAATGTTAGTATCAAATAACTTATGGTAGTACTGAACGCATCAGCTATGACCATTTATAAACTAGATTCACACCCAAATATTTCCATTTAAGTTACTACCATAATAGGTTGTACAAAAAGGTTCAGTTTTGAAATACAAATCATCCTCTGTTTCTTCTACTCACATCATTCATTCATTCATTCATTCATTCATTGGAGTACCACTGTTTGATTAAGCCTCTTCCCTGGCTTCTCCTGGTATTCTGGTCTCAAGCTACAGGCATTGCAGCTTGTAGTCCATGTAGCCTGATATCCACTCAATGCCTCTCACCAGACTGTCACCTCAATGTTCCCCCCACTCACCTCTCTAGGATAGGAGCATGTAATTGTCTTATCCTATCTGTCACTCACTCCATCACTACATTTGTCACTCATCTCCACTACCTCCCCACTACGTCTCCTACTCCTGCCTGTTCCCTGTCCATTTTTCTGTTTCCTTTTCCCTCCCTGTAATTCTCAGCACACATATTTCCACAGCTATATAGGTAAACTTTGTATTTCTGTAAGTCAGTAAATACTCGCCCCAAATCAAAGTCCTCAATATTCAAAAACATAAATATAATAAAATATATTGTGATTTCTGGATTCTAATTAAATTGTGTATGGTGGACTGACTAAGGGGTTGCAGAAATCACATAGATAAGAACTATAAACCCACTATCCAATCAAAATACCTGGGCACCCTTATGTAACGTGCAACTGAGCATTTTAATTCAATGAGAGGTGGAGCAACTATTATAGGAAGTGAAATGATAATTAAATGGACACCCTAGCTGCAAACAGGCGGTGATGTACTTCATTGGGGAAATGTTGAAAATGTGTGGCCCGACCGGGACTCAAACCCGGGATCTCCTGCTTACATGGCAGACGCTCCATCCATTTAATCATCATTTCATTTCTAGCAAAGCTGCATGGTTATCCATGGCAATTGTTCTTTCGGCAACAGATACTGCCATCATACATATTATAGGAAGTGGCAGGTAATACTGTTTTGTAAGCAGAATTCATCAGTCAGGGATCTGAGTACACTGAACATGGACTTTTCTTTGCATTACACCTGAATAATTAACACAGGGATGAATTTCAGCCCTTCCAAACTTGCCCAAGTCAGCTGTCAGCGATGTGACAGTTAAGTGAAAATGTGAAGGAACAACCAATGCTACATGAAGTCCAGGCACACACAGTATGCTGATGGACAAGTGCTTCTATCATTGTGGTAGGAAATAGTAAAAACCAGCTTGCAGTTAGCTGCTGCAGTCACTCTTCAGTTTTGAAGTGCAGCTAGGAGCCCGCTAAGGAAATGGCTGTGTACAGGGAGTTAGAAAAACTGGTTACAGTGGCTGAGCAGCTTCTGGAAACAACATTTCTGTTCAACATAAAGTCACACTGACTGTAGCATAAAAACCCATGACTGCTGTTGAGTGGATGAGTGGAAACGAGATTTGGAGTGACAAACAGTGCTATACTCTGTGGGGTGTCTGACGGAAGAATTTGGATGTGGTGACTACAAAGTCAACATTACCTGCCATTACCTCTACTGCCAACAATGCAGTGCAGAGCAGGCAGTGTAACAATATGCAATTTCTCCTCTTTAACTTGTTCTCCCCTTATTGTACTTCAGGATATGATAAATGCAGAAGGGTAAGTACATATTTGACAGTATTGTGTACAATACACAGCAGAGGAACAATTCACAGACAACGACCGATTTGATCAGCTCAACACTTGTACCTCTCATGGATCAGCATTGTTAGGCAAAGGCTTATAACCAGTGGCATTCCTGAAGAAGGCTTGCCTGCCGATGTTCCAACCTGAAAGCAATGGATCGTCTTAGGGATTAGTTATAAATGGCATTTTCACTCCATACCCTGTGTCCAATATTTCTACCTTGTCTGGTATCAGCTATCTAGGAAGAATGGGATGGCATCCACCCACAGAGATTTCGAAATGTCAAAGTGTCCCCAGAAGAGTTCAAGTCCTCAAAGGAGAACACAAAATCTTAATGTCCACTAATAGGTGTCCAGATACATTTGATTCTCTAGTGTACAGAGCAGGAATGTAAGCCTGCCACAGTGGGCTCTTACTCTTACTCACCAGGTGACTTCGCTGCACCTGCAGTACTGGGTCCAGCCTCTGGTGACCGTAGCCGCTGTTGTTCTCCACTGGATACTATTGTACACACAGAGAGAAAACATCTTTCAAGTACTTTATGTTCACTTTAGTGACATGCTCTTAAATTATGGCTGCGATTGAGGGTAAATTTGCGTATTTTATCATGGACAATGATGTACTGAGGCTATAACCAATCTCAGAAGCCATAGTTACAAAAAGAAATCCACATTCATGGCATATAGGAAAAAAAATTTAAAAAACTTTGGACTGTGTTCACTGGGCACCATGTTCACAGACTGTGCTTGTATGTACCACTCCAGAGGAGAGATGCACATATCAATGACTTCTTATCAATGAATGCCATTTTGAAAGAAGTTTTGTGTACACATTATGAAAAGAGCAATAGAAAACAACATGTCAAACATAAACGTACAGATATTGTTCATTAGTGTTATTTCTATTTTGTGTGTGGTGACTTACATCAGGGGACAATATGCACCTTCAGCACTGTACAGCTATCGCAGCAGCTTTGGGTGCCAAACTACATGTGTTAAAATAAGTATTCTGTGGGGTCACCACACTGTCCTGTAAAGCAATAGGCTGCCGAGGGAGTTATTTCAACAACTGATGTATGTTGTGAGACACAGAAGAGGAACCTTCAAAATTATTGTGAGTGTCTCTTTTATACTGAATGAAGGTGATCTTTTAGTGTAGTTCATGAGTGTGATGATGAAGGGAATAAATAATTTGTTAAGTCAAAAGTGACATAGTAAGTTATTTATATAAATGTGATGCGTCAAAGGCATCAATTTTGAATTTTAAAGTAATTATAACAGAGTTTGAGAAGAAGTATAGAAGATAAGGTACAGAATATAATACATCATTGTATTAAATAATTACACCACATGACACCTGACTGCAGTGTTAGGGGACAAACGACATGAAAGGGAAGCTGTGTTGACAGAGGAGTGAGACAAGTGTCAGAGTCCTGCACAACTGAGTAAGCGAGCACAAAATGTGAGATCAGGAGACCACAGCCTAACTTGATAGGCTGCCCACCCCACCTGTCATAGACATGCACAGAAGTTGTGACTGAGCCTTATACAATGTACAGATATAGTTTAAGTCCTTTTGGTCACACATATTATAAACTTGCCAGTCAGTACTATAGGCAAAATGTCAAAGGTGGTGGTGTATGCATTTATCTAAATCCCAAGCTTAAATTTAAGTTAAGATATGAGGCTAAACCATTAATCATAGAAAAGAAAGTAATTGTTGCAGCAATTTGCAGATCACCATCTGGAGATACTGAAGTCTCTCTTAAGAATTTGGAAGAAATGCTAGACATTTTTCTCAAATGAGAACTCTGCCATAATTCTTTGTGGTGACTTTAATATTAATCTATTGGTCCAGAGTTCAGTAAAATACAAGTTTTTAGACATACTAAAAGCTTCAACTTGTTTCCCCACGTATCAGCTCCCACTAGAACAACAGATTCCAGTGAAAGCCTAATAAATAACATCTTCTCAAATGTGGTCACACATGAAGTTGCAGTTACAAATGTGAATATAGGATTATCAGATCATAATGCACTAACCTTTAATCTCACTGCAACTCCCAAGGAGGGGAAAATAAAAAGGAGTACAAACGATTTTTCTCTACTGAAAATTGTAATCAGTTCAAAAATAATGTTAAAAATGCAGTTTGGCCAGAGGTCTTGGCACAAACAAACACAAAAGATGCTTACAATACATTTGCTTCCACTTTTATGGCATACTTTGAAATGTGCTTCCCAAAAAAGCTTTTGAGTTACAGATCATCTGGATCCAAAGGGACCTGGAGTACATCCGGAATTAAAACATCAAGTGAAACCACGATATTACTAAGTTTAAAGTTAAAAACATGTCATGATCAGCAGTTTGTTGAGTATGTGAGAACATACAAACAGACTTACCGCAAAGTAATATCAAAAGCAAAATTATTAAGTAATGATAGATTAATAAGGCAGGCTAGTAACAAGTCCAGAATGATGAGGTAAAAAAAAAGAAAAAAATTTGGGTCAAACTAAAGAACAGGAAATCCATCTTAAAAATAATGAAAATATCCCCATAGAAAAAACGCCATGGCAAACAATGTAAACAATTATCTTGTTAATATTCCCCTTACTTTAAGCAACAATTAACAGTGATGTCTCCAATGGTAAATACCAGCATGATGGCAATCCCATCAGACGAGCATTAAGTTCTAAAAGTCATTAAATGCTTGAAATCCAAATTGTCCTCTGGTTTGGATGATGTACCTGTATCAATAATTAAAAAATTGCTCCACGTGTTGTCGAACCTATAGAGCACATAGCAAACTTGTCCCTTAGTGAAGAGATATTTCCGGATAAAATAAAATCTCTAAAGTGATACCTCTACACAAAAATGGTGACAGACATAAAATAGAAAATTACCAACCTATATCTCTCCTCCCATACTTCTCCAAAATACTTGAGGAATTTATGAAAATCAGGGTTACAAAATATCTAGAAAAACATAAACTAATAAATAACAGTCAACATGGCACAGTACAGAAACAGCCATATTGCACAGAAATAGTAAGAAATTTTGAGTCAAATAAACAGGTTGTTGGAATTAATCTAGATTTAGCCAAAGCCTTCAATACTGTGAACAATGTAATATTACTAGGGAAACTTGAAGCAATATGCATCAGGGGTACCGTTAAAAATTGGTTTGAATCCTATCTGCAAAACAGGTCACAAGTTGTTGGGCTGAGGTCATCCAAGAATCTTCACAATTTTAAACCCATATCTGAACCAAAACAAATTTAAATAGTTGTTTCTCAGGGCAGCATTCTGGGCCCATTGTTATTTCTAGTTTATATCAATGACATACAGGCTCCAGACAGCCCAGCCAAAATTCTACTATTTGCAGATGACACGAGTATCGTAATTAGTGATAAAAAAGAATCACTGTGTACTACAGCAGAAAAAATGCTCTCATACATACAGTCATGGTTTTATTCAAAAAGGGCTATCATGCTCCAATGTATTTACATCAGAGACAAAAATGGTAAAATAGGTCTAAGCAATAACCACACATGTAAATTACTAAGAAAGTACTTTGATCAATTTTTGAACTGTAGATAACTGAATTGTTACCTAGAATTTCCAGATATTTGAGGAAAACATGGAAGCAGATCTACCACCTACAGCAAACAAACAAATAACCAAACAAACAAAAACCCTGAAAAACAACAAAGCCAGTGGAGAAGAAATAAAATCATCTCAACCATAACTGGTGTCAAGCAGAAATGACAACTAACCTTCAGATTATGTCTGAAGAAATATGGGAAACTGAAAATATTCCAGAAGACTGGAAAGTGGCTCCTATCCATCCTGTGCACAAAAAAGTCATAGGCATTATCTAAATAATTGCACAGGTATGTATCTGTTGCCAGTGGGCTGTATTATATTTTTAACAATATTACTAAACAAGGTAGAAGTAACACTTGACAGCCATTTGGGAGAATATCAAAGTGGATTTAGAAAGATCGAATCTGGCTCAGAACAGAATTTCAACTTTTAGTCCATACGAATTTTAAGACATAGTTTTAACATTTACAGGTTTTAGAAAAGCATTTGATTGACAGGTAAACAGTGGGTAAAGTGACTCAAGAACTTGGCATTACACTAAACTAGCAAACCTTATTCGTGAAACACCCACACACTGAAGCATAAATAAAGTTTTGGTGTGAAACACCTAAGGCACTCAAAATAACAGGTGAAATGCAGGGTGACAACATGTTTCCACGCCACCTCAACTGCATCTTAGAGGAAATAGTAAGATAATTGAAACAAAAGGCAAAGAACATAAGCTGTCACAATGAGACTGGAGACTTCAGGAAAAAGAGATACTGAAATTCAGTGTCTAGTATTTGCAAATGATTATGCCATTCTTTATAAAAATATAACAAATTCAGAAATACAAATCAACCTCTTAGAAGGAATACCTAACAAAGCAGCTTTAAAAGTTTCTGTAGGAAAAATGTTTTAGGGCAAACATAAAAAAATGACCCAGAAATCCTAGTAACAGGTAATGAACTGATAAAGAGGGTTTATAAATTTAAATATTTGGGAGGAAAGATTCAAGGCAATGGCTTCAAAAATATTAGCTGTAGACAAAATAGTATGTAAAATGGAGAAAGCATATGATATAAACATGAACATTTACAACAAGGTGTGTGTGTCTAAAAATTTGAAAATACAGCACTACAGCACAGTAGTAAAACCAGAATGTCTCTATGCAAGTGAATGTTTAATGTTGAATTATGAGTTACACAAACTTCAAGTCCTAGAATTAAGAATCATTTGAAAAATACTCAGGCTGCTAGGAAATCCATGAGCAGATTGTTAAGCATCTTTGGGACAAGATGTCAACAACAGGACAGATTCAAGTAGTTAGCAAAGATTTGGAAAGAAATACAAGAAAAAGACCCAGCAGAATGATAGGATTTCAAGAAGAAAGTGTTGCAAATGGAAGCATTCCAAGGCAGGAAGAAGAAGAGGAAGACAGGGTCAGAATGGTCTGAGGAAGAAAAAAGGATAGATAGTGAAGACGAAGGAAACCTGGAAGAAGAACAAAGGAGGAAGCATTGAAATTAGTATGTGGTCATTGATACCCCAAACAGAAAAACAAAAAGAAGAAGAATGTCTGTGATGTCATTAATATGAAACATCAATATCAAGGGCCCCACACACTTCCTTGGAGCACATCTACAGTTACATCTACAATGTTCCATACAGTTCTATGCAGTGTCCTATGTACCGATATATCTTCAGCCTTGTCACGAAGCTCATTTCATTTGTACATATTTTTTATTTAAACCACCCACCATCAATGCATTATGATGTTGGTACATCATTAGAACATTAAATGTTGGGAGCAAAAACAGAGAGACATCTTAAGTGAACACTGTGCACTGTGTTATTGTTACTTATGCAGCCGATACCAATAATGTAAGAGTGAGCACACAATGTATGCTTTAAGTCAGCCTTTCCCATCATTGTGTTTTGTGTTGTTGGGGGCATTACATGTGATCTAAGACAAGTTCATATGCCTAGGGATCAAAGGATACAGTTGTCTTTTCCACCATTTTTACGAAGTACATTACCTTGTTCTCACTTAATGTGGACACATTCTTTTAGGTAAATTGTCATTCTATGAATATTATGTTGACACAAAGCACTGCTACATTTTAATTTAAAATGGCTAAGTCGGCAAAATGAGAACAGTGGAGTTTATGAATATGTGGTTTCAATGGTAACGTTTTCACCATGTATGGGGATAATGCCATGGGACAGAGCATGGCAAGGAAAGATATTCTAATTTAAAGGATGAGTGTTTTGACATTATTGACCCTCCATTTTCAGAAAGACCTTCAGCATTTGATGAAGATCGTCTGGATGCATTAATCCACGATGATGCACATCATTGCACTCAAGAACCAGAAAATGTGATGAAGTATGACCATTCCGTCACTGTGCAGCATTTGAATACAAAGGAGAAGGTTCAACAATAAATCATACGGGTACCACATGCCAAACCATATAAATCAGTGGTTGGCCGTATGTACATTACCCTCTTGCTTGTTCTTGATTAGTGGGTGAATACCACTGACCATTTCTAACCTGTATTGTTACTGATGACTAGAAATTTTGTTTTTATGCTAATGTAAGAGAAAGAACGGAAAGGAATGCTTTAGTCCAAACAGAGCAGCAGTGCCACATAGACATTTGAGCATCCACACAAGATAATGTTATGGATATTGTGCAGAGGTCCGGTGTTAGAATATTGCTGCGGGGTGTGGGAGCCTTACCAGGTGGGATTGATGGAGGACATCGAAAGGGTGCAAAAAAGGGCAGCTCGTTTTGTATTATCACGTAATAGGGGAGAGAGTATAGCAGATATGATATGCGAGTTGGGATGGAAGTCATTAAAACAAAGACGTTTTTCATTGCGGCGAGATCTATTTATGAATTTTCAATCACCAACTTTCTCTTCTGAAAGCGAAAATATTTTGTTGAGACCAATCTACATAGGTAGGAACGATCATCAAAATAAAATAAGAGAAATCAGAGCTCCAATAGAAAGGTTTAGGTGTTCGTTTTTGCCATGCGCTGTTAAGGAGTGGAATGGTAGAGAGATAGTATGATTGTGGTTGGATGAACCCTTTGCCAAGCACTTAAATGTGAATTGCAGAGTAATCATGTAGATTTAGATGTAGGTGACCATGTGGTGTACTACGAGTTGCTTGCATGAGGTGAAACTTTCCTGTTGGTATTTATTGTCAACAACAGACGTCTTGCAGATATAGTTCCAGAAAAACATCCAGGAAGACTGTGTGAAGTGGTGCTATTCCACAGTAACAGTCACCAGCATTCTGCTAGACTGGCAAGAAACACTATAGAACAACTGGGTTGAGAAGTCATTTTGCACCCACCCTTTTCATCTGATCTTGCACCCTCAGGTTTCATCTTCTCTGCTCTCTGTTCAATGATCTTGACATACTTCCTTTGGAGTGAAAATACACTTTGAACATGGCTTTTTGCTACAAAACCACATGATTTCTACAGTTGTGGATCCAGAAAGTTATCCCAACAGACTGAAGTGAACAGCGAAACAAATTATATTATTTATGATGATTTAAGTCTCCAGTATGTATAGTCTGACTTTCTTAACTTTTAAGAAACACTACAGTGTTATGCATCAGCCTAAGACGTTCGATTGGCCATGAAAGGGTTAATCTGGAAATAAGCAGTAAAAGGCTAAGCCAGGAATTACATTGTTGCGTTCTGTCCCTCTGCCAACCAGATAAATTGTCATAAACCTGCAGGCCAACTGCGTGAGGAGTTGTGGTGGACAGATTTAATGCAAATGTCATAGAGGTGATGGGGTGGCAGAGGGTGTAACATAGGAGGTACAGGTACAGGTACAGGTACAGGTACAGGTACAGGCTAGTACTGAGGGAAGGATTGTGAAACTTAAGTTAAGGGGAACTCCAAAATTTTCAAATTAGGGAAGCTGGTATGGGAGTAGAGGGGGCGAGAGGAGTATGAGATGGGTCTCGAGAATGCAGTACACAGGTTGTGAAGCCACCAACAAGTCAGCCACCTTGTACTCAGTAGCATGTTGTCACCGGGTAGTCAACAACACTCTTGGCAGGCGGGGGATTGAGAGTAACTGTGGCACCCAGATGGGTCAGGCTATTTCACATATCAGTCAGGTGGCAAAATTCATTACTACTTATCGTAGTGTGCCTATTTGTAATGTTTGCTTAACATTACAATGACAAATTTCTAAATGTCAATTTGGTACTTAAAAATTTGTCTTTTTCCTCTTTGACCACATTTCCCTCACAATTTACCACAGTACACATTTTCAATGCAACTGCACATTTGTAACCAATCTTTCGTAGTTACAATAACACCGCCAATTTTCAGTATGAATTATGTATGACATAATTAACATCCAGTGTTAAGTTATAGTATAGAGTTTTTAAAAACTGTTTCACAAAAATTATTTAGCACACCACCAATGGAATATTAATGTCAAAGAAAAAGATGAAAAATAAAGTACCACATAATAAAATATTAAAGTCGTAACTTTAATGTATAATTAAGCTACTGAAGAAAGCAAATATCTCACCTGCCAACAGCTCCTCCATCCTCAACTTCTGCGGCATCTGTAAAAATATTAAGAAGCTGAATAACTTTACATCAACAGAATTTGAGTGTAAATCAAACATCTTGATATGTGGCAGTGGTTGTCTTCTCACTGCACATGCTCATTTTAATGTCAAGAAGTTGCTAAATTAAAATAGTGATGGAGATAAGGAATCAGGTGCTGTGGCATGTACATACATGTGGAATTTTATAAAAGTGAGATTGATGAAAACTGCATAATGATCCAAGTGAAGAACCACAAAATATTTTAATTTTAATTGTCTGAATTCATTACAGCTGCCATATACAGCCACTGTCACAGAGAAGGACAAAGGTGCCCACAAAAAGCAAGGCAACATTGGTGTTTGGAGGCTGGTGTAAGGACACTGCCAGTGACCGAAATAATGGTACAGCTTAGTTTGCTGGAATGAACACCCCTCATGAAAGGGGAAAGGAATAACAGACCATTATAAAATTACAGATTGTCACAGTTAGGAGATAGAGAAATTATGTCATGTACAATTCTGATAGTGTCTCCATTGGATTTCAAGTTACTGAGAACCAGCAGATCCCAAAGTGATGAGCCACAGCAGTTCACGTGGCACACGTCGCAAATGACATGCCATGTAGTGTAGCAGAGTTGTGGCTGCTTACAACTATGTGACTCACTTTCTTTTGTATTAGTAGTGTGATGTTGATAGGAAGCCATAAAGGCCACATGAATACCGAGAATCCTGATCGAAACACTTTAAACTATCTGCAAGTACTGTAATGACTGCATACCTACAAAACTGGAGGACACTGGCCTCAACAATACATTATGATTTTATGAGCTTTTTCTATTTAGGGGTGTACTAACCTGTTCCAGAGTGTTGTTGTGTTAGAGTAATTCTTCATCAAAGTTCATATTTTGGATTCCAACATGCTAATAGCTGCCCCAGTGGTAAGGAGGTTTAATGTGTCGAGGGTATGCCCACAGATACTTAACATGCGTGGCCAGCACATAAGTTTTCATTTCAATTGAGTCACACTACCCTGTTAGGGAGCTTCTTACAGATGCAAGCAGTTTGTTCAAGGTACATTGTTGGTTAGGGTTTGGATAGTTATTTTCTATGTATTTTGTGTTTATTAGCACATGCTCAGTTAGCCCCCAAACTACACTGAATAGCTCTTGTTGTTCACACTGCTACAGCAGACTGCAATGTGATTGAAATATAGCACTGTAGGCATCCAAATCGCTATTGATGGCATTCTCCTGTAAAAATGCATCGGTGGCAACTGGCATCAGTGTATCAGCCTCACTGATTTGTACCTGTACACACAGAACAAGTGAGACTTGTGTGTTTCATAGTGAATGACTAGTGGAAGCCACTTCATACTGTGGACAGTGTTAAGGTGATATGCAGAAAAGTATATCTAATTTACAAAGAAGATAGTGTAGGTGTCTTGAAGTGTACTATGTGACATTGGTAGCAATGATATATGGCATCATAAATCACAAATACTGTAACAGCCTAGCACATGTTCATAGCAACACTGCAGAGAGCAACAATGACAGCATGAAGAACCAGCATAAAGGTGTGGGAGTTTAAACAATTGGAAAATTTTATATCCAGCAACTAAAGGAACTATATGCCAATTTGGATACACAGCTTAACCAACAAAACTATCATCAACAAGTGTGGTACTCAGTACTGATGACTTAACATCAGGCATTCCTGTCAGGGACTGCTGTTACAACTTTTACAAGAAACTAATGTAACATTTACACAAAATCCAACTGCAGTGCAAATTTGGATTCCTTGACATGCATAAGGCAAGTCCTACATCACTTGGAGGGGAAAGGAAATTTCAAAACTGAAGTCTTTAAAGTAATCTGTAAGAGCACAGTTTGACAGAACTACAGGCAATGCATCATTATCCCATTTTGGTATACTCGAACATTTAATTGGGAAGCTGTTAGAGCAGTTGCTGTGGACAATTTTGAAGCAACTTTGTATTTTGGCCATGCACATCTCTGTGGTCATGGCTAACAGGGATGGAAGCTGATATTATGACAGCAGCAACACAATGTGACTAATGTGAACACATCCAATAAAGAGGAAACTGCAAATAAGAATTTTTTGTCGAGTAGTGACTTGAGTAAGAGCATAATTGGACTGGGGCAGCCCAACAACTAGGGTCCCAATGGCAGTCAAAACAAAGGAAATACAAGAAATTAAAATGGAAACAAAAAGTGGAAAAATAGGTAAAAACATCTGACTAAACACGGCCACAAATGTCCATAGCTCATTGAGGGGCTACAGCAGTGGTCTGGAATTAGTCCTCTGAAAGTGAACTAAATGGATTTTGGTCCACTCAGCTTGTGTCAGTTGCTAACAGGATGTGGCTTAACTTCCAGCACTGCAGTACCTCATGAGAAAGAAGTACTTTTATTCACTCTGTGAAGGCAGTACAGAATTCTCTGACCAGTCATTTGCACAGGAATTCTGTGACCAGTCATTTGCACAGAAGTTGCTGGTGGTGACTGCACTGAAGTCATTCCACGTGGTACTGTGTTACAATCATTACTGTATGCCTCCTACCAGATTTAAACACATGATAATGAATTTAATAATGGTTACAGAGAGCCAAGGATGCTTGCACAAGGTAGACCAGAGTGGAGAACTGCATCAAACCCCATTCGGACTGACAATAACAACAACAAGAACAACTGCAGTCCATAAACTGGGTGAGTATGAGCCTAACACCAAGTGGTGTTTACTTTACAAACTGATTTTCTGCTACATCAGTTCCATACTGACTTCCCTCCTACCTCCCTCCCACCCACCCTACCTCCCACCTTTCGCACTGCAGTTCTGCAAGTACGAAATGTCTGAGATGAGTGGCAGTATAGTTACTTCCCACTCACCAAATCTATCACTCTTACTGAAGGGTGCAGTGATGTAAGACAGATTGTGATTTAGTAAGCAAATTGAGTGCACGGTCTTGCTATTGTTAGGTAGCACTGATTGGGACAAATGACCGACAGTCGAGATCAGATGGCCTCTAACAAAGCTGTGTTTAGTCAGGCTGTGGAGGATGCATGGGGAAATTACATGATGCAGTGTCCACAGTTGCATTTTTCCTCCATTACATGAAGGAAGAACAATCTGTGGACAAAGTTCATTGCTGTAGCCCAGGATTCAGACAAGAAATAAACACGTTTTGTCCAACAGAAATTAAATGTCATATTGTTTCTTATTCTACATACAGCATGAGGAAACACATGTACTCCATCAAATAAATGCAGCATACAGACCAATTTCTATATACAAACACCATTTAGAAACTACAAATTATCCTACTGCCCTGTTTTCTTATTTGGTCATGAGAGACTTTCCAATTTGTAATTTGCCTGTGTGTGTGTGTGTGTGTGTGTGTGTGTGTGTGTGTGTGTGTGTGTGTGCGTGTGTGAGAGAGAGAGAGAGAGAGAGAGAGAGAGAGAGAGAGAGAGAGAGAGAGAGAGAGAGAGAGAGAGAGAGATGTATTTTGCACATTTTTGGCCGAGGCTGATGGGTGGCAATAGAGTGGGAGAGAAGTGAATTTGACATAACAAAAAATAGCCCTAAAAAGGGGCACTCTTGGTTTATTCATTTCATGTATGTAGGCAGAGAGCAAGTAAAGAGAATGTAATACTCAAAATATTAAATTAAAATAAATTTATTTCAGGTACAAGGATAATGCCAACTAGAACTAGCTCAAATTTCCTTCTCTCATCTTTGATATTTTTCCGTCACCAAGAGATTTTGTGCTGGCTCTCACTGGCAGAACACTGCACAGAAGAACAAGGAAAGAATGTAAAATGTTCTCAGTCCATAACATTTTATCCAGAATGCCTCTATTTCTGACTTCAGTCATGCACCCTGGCACTGAATCTGTGAGGCATTGGACCCATTTGTCAGAAGAAACAACCCCACCGAGGCTTCGAAAAAACCAGTCCAAAAGAGCATCAGCTATAAATGGTGTGTTTCACAGCCAGTTCTCTGTGTGTTCGTGCTACTTACACACACATAATTTCCATTGTGTTCAAGTGAGCAGTCTCTCACAGCCAGTCCATTACATTAATGTCTATCTTGGACAGCTGCAGTTGAATGAGCAGACCTATACACAAGTGAATATTACTCCTGTAGCATGAATTCCCCTCCACAATATAGCATTCACACTAAATGCAGCACCACTTTCTTAAAAATGTGGGCATACGGACTGCTACTGAGGCGGGGGAAACCGACGCCCCCGGCGGGGGAAACCGACGCCCCCGGCGGGGGAAACCGACGCCCCCGGCGGGGGAAACCGACGCCCCCGGCGGGGGAAACCGACGCCCCCGGCGGGGGAAACCGACGCCCCCGGCGGGGGAAACCGACGCCCCCGGCGGGGGAAACCGACGCCCCCGGCGGGGGAAACCGACGCCCCCGGCGGGGGAAACCGACGCCCCCGGCGGGGGAAACCGACGCCCCCGGCGGGGGAAACCGACGCCCCCGGCGGGGGAAACCGACGCCCCCGGCGGGGGAAACCGACGCCCCCGGCGGGGGAAACCGACGCCCCCGGCGGGGGAAACCGACGCCCCCGGCGGGGGAAACCGACGCCCCCGGCGGGGGAAACCGACGCCCCCGGCGGGGGAAACCGACGCCCCCGGCGGGGGAAACCGACGCCCCCGGCGGGGGAAACCGACAATCGGCTAGTACTACCTGTTGTCACCACTTATTTGCCATTATGTCTGGACCCTCACGGCTGCTAAACTACTGTTTGGTCTTGGTAAGACAACTTATCTGTGAAAAAATACATTTTTTCACATTGCATTCAGATGTAGCTCTGTGGCTGCCAGCCAGTGTAACATTTCCTCACTGAGTTCCTGTTTTATAGTGGATCATAGTGCGTGCAGTACAGCTTTCCTTGGCCCTCAACTAACTGCATCATTGGAACTGGGAAGTTGGTCACTCACTACAACTGCTTCGTATCTAGGGGAGGGATTAGTTGGCTCTTACAGGCAAGCTATGTGTTATCCTGCTGTGTGCTCAGTATCTTGAGCCAGGCATTCTGCTGATAGTGCCTCCTTCAACAAAATTTTTTAAAATTCTGTTTACAGTAGGGGTAGACTTCTGACATTCCAAAGATTCATCAATCACACAGGTTGATATTTTATCCAAAGTTCCCAATACTCAGGCAACTTCCACTCCCATAGTCACCCTTGGGGTGAATTTGTATAGCTTTAAAAATGCACGTTACTACCCCTCAATATTTGTCATGTCAACACAGGATACATAGAAATTCATGACTCTGCCAGATATGTGACAAGCATGGATGGAAAGCCAAATCATCTGCATACTGCAGACGTTTGCTTAACCTTGCACAGCTTACACTGAGGACAGGCCACATATTTGAACAAAATTTCCTTAAACATTTTTGCCATTTATCAGCATGACAAGAGAGAAATCAGCATTGGACTAATATGCCATTTCTGATGACTAACACCTCTGACAATACCTCAGTTACAGTCATCCACTCACAAGCAGCACCAGAGGAATATCACAGTCAAGCAAACATTAATGGTTTGAGTTGGAGCCAGGGCATGAGTAACGACAACCAAAGGTGTATTCACTTATTTCTTATGTCTGTTACTTGTAATTAGGGTCTCAGTGATGTTCTAAGGCCTTCCATGACATCTTCCACTGATCTGTGCCCGCAACTATTGTTGCTATGATGGTCTAACACAAGACTGCAACTCACCTCGCCATCATCTTCCCCTTCTCCCTGTTCCCGTTTTCAAGCACGATATGCAGTACACTAGGACTCCCATACAAGAATAACATTGTGTGATGAAAACCTGAATAGTATTGTAAACCCCGTGAAGAAATTTGATCTCTTTTTGCTGTAAAAATGTTTGTGGAAGCGCACTTCACAATGTTGATATTGTGCTGGACTATACACAAGCACTGTAATGGAAAGTGAAGTTATAGTTTGGCACATGTGACAGATGAGATCTGATGGAATATGATCAAATGTTTTGTTGCAACACTTTGCTTACCTAGGCCTGCAACTGGATGATACTGTGAATCATTAGTTTTACTGTTTCTATTCTTTGCCATGAGGTCTGGTTTGTGTTCAAATAATTATATCAAACTTGGCACCCATTCTACATCTACATCAGTAAAGGCACATAAGTGAGTACTTAAGATGCCAGCATCCAAGTTCAAATGCATCTGGAAGCTTAATTGTTGGCATTCTTTTTTCTGGTAGTTCATAATAGATCTAATAGATTATAGTTAATATTCTCTGACAAGTAACTGACCCAGTAATGTTGATAACTAATTTGATAATGCTGCCTGCCCATTCATTAGAGCTTTAATGGCTGTATGTAGGTGCAAAAGTACATCATTATTTGTTCACACTTTGTCAAAGTACTCTGGGAAATTTTAACCACTGCTTTAAACATTTAAGGATAGTAAGTATTAAGTGTGGTTGTAGTAGTGTGTAATATTTCTTATCATGAACTGTTAAAGGTATCATGTTTCATTCTGTCTTTTAAGAAGAGCTCTTCAAATGTTGCTTTTGTTGTTGGTTATTTTCTCTATCATAAAACATTATAACTTTCATGACTTTAGCTACAGGTAGTTTAATAAATGTATCTGAAACAGAGTGAAGCCCATACACAACAAGAGCAGCTATTTCATTACTCAGACACACAATTCCATTATTTGCATAAATGTCAAAAAAATCTGTCTCTCTTTCTAGTGAATTTGCAAAAACAATTAAAAAATGGAAATGTGTAGCTTTGAACTCTGCACCTTCAAGTTACCGTGCAATGCTTCTATCATTTCACCATGGAGAATGGATTTGGGAAGAGCAGGTAATTTTGAGGCCATAACCTTCATTCTAAATCATGCAGAGATATATTTTCAAGCTGCAAAATGAAGAATATGAGTGGCAGTGGAAAACAAAAAACTTGTTGGTAAAACTGGTCTTCCATTCTTAGTTGCTTGAATGGTAGACAGTGAGCACTTAGAATCTGAATGCCAATAAATATACTAAGGCTAAGAGTGTGCTTATGTCAGTGATTTGAACCTTCCGAGAGTCAGGTCCATAACCTATGCAGTTAAGTAAGCGATCACTAGCATGAATACTGAGTTAGTATCAGACACCTCACATTTACCACACCAATGACACTCATCTCCCCGAGATCAATCCCTGGTCTGGTTTTTATGGCACTATTGCCAAATGGTCTGATCTTTCCAGGCTTTTGTCTAATATGGCACAATTGTTTGTTTGCTGATGAGTGTACACTGACCCCTACCTCAGCACCTCAATGCCTCGAGCCATCACAATTCTTCAGAAATGAATTTAACAATACCATGGAAAGCACACAGGCACGACAAAAAAAAAAGAAAAAAAACTGTAAGAAAGTGAGCTCTCAGTGAACAAGGCCTCTGTTATATATAGATAACATACACTCACATACTCACGCAAATGCAACTCTCACACATGTGATCACACTCTCTGGCAGCTGAAGCCAGGCTGCGAGCAGTTGCACATGATTAAACAGGCAATCACGTGGGGGTAAGGAGGAGGCTGGGACAAGGTGTGGGAGGGTAACAGGGTAGAAGTGAGCAACAGTAGATTGCTGGAGATGACCTGCAGGAGACAGGACATAATAAGGTTAAAGGCAATAGCAAAGAGGGTCACACTCAAAACAGTACCCTGAGGCACACCAACTTCCTGGTAAAGGTGTCTGACAAGGCAGTACCAACATTCCTTGAAAAATCAATACTTTAAAAATACCTGAAGGACATGGGGCATGTGGCCTCAGAAGTGCCACATGTAGAGAGATCAAGAATACCCATCCTTCAGAAGGTGTTTCAGGCATTCTGCAAATTTAAAAACACTGGCAGTGTCTGATATATCCACAGAAAACCATTCGCGACACACGTTGACAAAGTGATGAGATGGTCAGCTGCAGGACGGCCTGATCAAAATCCGCACAGTACAGTGGTCAGTGAATTGCCACACTCTAGTCACTATACCAGCCAGGCATGAATTACATGTTTCATCAGTTTGCAAACACAGCTTGTGGGAGAAATGGGGCAGTAACTAGAAGGAAGGTATTTTTCCGTACTGGGCTTGGGTATGGGTATGGGAATGACAGTGTCTTTATGCTGGCATCTGGCAAACGGCGCCCTCTGCCCAGATGCAGTTGTACATAAGAAAGAGCAAGTGCTTGCCCACAAAAGAAAGGTTTAGGAACATCTGAATGCAAACATCGTCCAGCACTGTGTTGGAGGATCGATAGGAAGTGAGAGCAAGTTCTCGCCCCCTCATACTAAAGGCAGCTTGTAGCACTCGCTAATCTGTCAAAATAAGGGTACTACCCAAGCCTCCTCCACTTGTTTCTGGTGGAGGAAGGCAGAATGATAGTGGGTGGAGCTTGAAATCTCCGCAGAATAGCAGCCCAATGGATCTTGGTCCTGCAGGGCCCATACAACAGATGAGGTAGTGGAACTGTTAGAAGAACTAGTTAAGGAAATCTAGCTAGATTTTTGCTATCCTGAAGGGTGCAACGACACTGTGCATGCAACTGTTCATAATGAATGCAGTTTGCCATCATAGAATGATGGTTAAAAACATGGAGAACACATCTCTGCATGTGAGTTGAGTCACAACACAGCTCAGTCAATCAAGGCACTGGGACATGGCACAGTAAAGATGAAGGGCGAGAATGGAATATTGTGTGGTGGTAATGATGGCATTTGTAAGATACTCTACCTGGCCATCACAACTGGAGAAATTATGTTACTCAAAGGGTGCCAGGGAACAGTAAATCTCGAGTCATCCCTAGAAAGTTGCCATTTGGGTGTGCATATATGTGGGGTAGGAGTCAGAAAATGGATAGCAAATGGTAAATGGTTGCTCGAGTACGTACTAGAGACAGTGATGAGATGATGGGCAAATTGGGCAGTGCAGGAGATTTCCAGATATGGGTAGGAGTGCATGTAGTTAAAAGGAAGATGGGTACTCCCACGATAAGGCAAATTAGGTTAAGGTGACAGAAGTTCAGCCTAGAGGGCACCTCTCTGTCAGGTTCTGGGAGATTTCCAAAGAGAATGGTGTGCATTACAGTCAACGAGCAGCAGAAAGGGGTGAGGGAGTTGGCCAGTAAGCTGGATGAAGAGTGTCCATGACACGGAATGACTGAGGGATGTAAACAGTACATATGGAAAAGTTCAGGAGAGGAATGTAAAACACGGACAGGAATAGCTTCAAGCTGGGTAGTCAGGGAGAAATGTTGACTTTGAACGTCCTTCCATATGAGCAGCATGACTCCCCTCTCTCCTCCTACGATATGGAATGCCATCTTTGGAGAGAGGGAGTCAAAGCAGACTGGGAAGAAATACAAAAGCTCAAATCAGTCAGGAGGATGCAATTTTGTTTCCTGCAGGCAGAGAACTAGCAGAGGCTGCGATTCCAAGAGCAGCTGCAAGTCATCTTTTTGGATTGAAGGCCACTAATATTCCATTGGAATAATGTCATGATTAGGAAGAAGGAGGAGGAGGAAAGAGATGGAGAGGTGGCACCTCAGCGGCCATTCCTGTGTTACATTCTTGACTGCATTTACATAAACTTATGGCTCCTCTTTTTTGGTTTCTTAAACATTTTATTTTATCTGACACATTCCTGACCTTTATGATTTGTGCCACATATTGGTCCTAAACAACAAGATGTATGAAAAAGAAACCACTTACTGGATAAAGGACTGTTTGCCATGGTCATGGGAGCTGGCAAGTAAGTCAATGCAAGATCTGAAAGATCACAAGAATGATCATTCAATTCTGTTTAATATACCAGAGACCTATATTAATGTTACTGAAAGCAAATCCCTAATGACAAAAGTAACTAAACAGTTACTTTGAAATCACACTGCACAATTTGTGATGCACGTGCTTAAGTACACTACGGTAGTTTTATTGAATTACTAATCAACACTTGTCAAACATAACAAACACTATGACAAGTATACCTCTCAAAGTAGTTTACTTGGTAGTTATTTCACAAGCAGGAAAGTATTTTCAGAAGAGTTTAGGAAGTTGGATAGGCCATGAATGTATGAAGGAGAATGAGTCTGATATCATTCTAGAAAGGTACTTTGAAATGTGTTTGCAATTGCGAGTACCTGTCATTTGTGTTTGTGATATTTGCTCAAAAATGGAGAAATCTCAGTTCCCAACTGCAATCAGTAAGCATTTTAGACAACAGTAAGTGATAAGTGTCAATTTTAAGGAATATTTATTGTCATGTTTAATGAGTATCAACTATGGTGTAACACATCGCTTTGGTAAAGGTGTACATCTCACAATGTCTACAGTACCGATGAACAATGGTCACCACCACAAAGTGATTATTATTTTTTTTTAATTCAAATGACGGCTTTAAACTTTTATACCCTTCTCTGTTGTGCATAATGTGGTGTCACCGCCAGACACCACACTTGCTAGGTGGTAGCCTTTAAATCGGCCGCGGTCCGGTAGTATACGTCGGACCCGCGTGTCGCCACTATCAGTGATTGCAGACCGAGCGCCACCACACGGCAGGTCTAGAGAGACTTCCTAGCACTCGCCCCAGCTGTACAACCGTCTTTGTAGTGATGGTTCACTGACAAAATACGCTCTCATTTGCCGAGACGATAGTTTAGCATAGCCTTCAGCTACCTCATTTGCTACAACCTAGCAAGGGGCCCATATCAGTTACTATTGATATTGTGAATCATGTACCATCAAGACAGACGTTCATCATTAATGGATTAAAGTTAAGTATTCCACCAGCTAAGTCAGTTTTTCTAAATTCTAATTTCCTTGTCCTGTTCCAGACCTCACGCCAGCCTGCGCGAGTTAAAACGCATGCATTTTGGCCTCCTCTAGTAACACCTGCCAACCACAACACACAAAATCTAGTGGAAATTGATGCAGCATATCTGCAGGGTGGGATAACGATAATTAGTTTATCGTTCTTCACAGTTCATGATGATTTCAGTGTTTTATTCTATCATGATGATGATGATACCTGGTTAGGGGGCACTCAATGGCGTGGTTATCAGCATCCACACGAATCCCCAAATTTTACATGGTCCAGCCATGCCACTTTCACAAATGATGATGGCAACACAAACAACCAGTCCATGGGTTTATTCCTTGCTGTCTCATTCTTGTTCAGCAATGTGCCTTCCCCCTAGAACTGTCAGCATCATGACAACTGCCATTACATCAGGAGAACGAAGATGAAGTCGAGCTGTCAGTAAGATTCTGTACACTAACCAATGACACATGACTTGACATTAATAATTAAAGAGAGTTACTTGTTTTAAATTAAGAGCCAGTATATGAGTGGTCTTTCAGATATTTTTTGGTTCATTTAGCAGGTAATTTAGACTTGAGATAGCATTTCAGTTAACAGTGCTAAAGAAGTTGCAAAGTTTGTGATGTCAGGAAACAGACTGCCATGGGAGATGCAATGAGACTGAAATGGAGATGAATAGGATATTAATAAAGGAGTTTATTTGATTAAGCAAGTTGGTAGTGTGCAGAGTAGCTCAGAATAGGAGGAAGTATTTTAACGGTTCAAAGCCCTGAGCTGATGAAATATGTCCTCACCCTGGGAGGAGGACAGGAAGCAGTGTGGGGTTCATTACATGCCACAGAACCAAACTTTATATGCTACTGGTGAAAATCACACTTGCTCTGCCAGTCTCATACGTGCATCCACTACTTTCACTCACCTGAGCAATGGGGCGCGTGCCTTCCTCCTCAGCAGGGCCTGATTGACAAAAAAAGAATTTGCGTGTTAATATAAAAAATACTTTATCTGCACAAGTAAAACAAACTAGTGATAAACTAAGTGTGTTTCAACATGACCTGATAAAGAACAGAATCAATTGTTTCTATCTCTTAGAAAAAGTACGGATCAGTGTATAATTGAGCATCTAATCTACTCAATTATAAACAACCATCAATATTACCGAGTTCCAGAAAGCCAGAACTTTATTCCGGTTGCACGCTTGCTATCTGAAGACTGGCAGCGACAAATAAATGTTTATTGTCATCATTTCACATAATTATTGATCAAATTTTAAAATCTGCTTAATAAAACATACAATCTTATGTTACACAGTTAACACAGTGTCACGTTTAACATTTAGGAACTGTGTGTAAGCTTGTTTATGCACCTTCACTACTTGCATTCATGTACCGACATTATATTCATCCAGTATTTGGCAATGAGAGCACTTAGTGTTTTGCAGAAAACTTCACCATAATTTTAAATTATCATGAATTTCTCTCACAGATACCCCACAGAAAGTAATAGCAAAAATGTTTATCACTTACCACATTTTTGCTGTTTGTGCAGTAATAATGCCACATCAAACACATTCAATGTAACACTCCTTTCTTTACTTACAGATGGGTACAAGTAGTGAGGAGAATGAGTGGCAGGTGAGGCAGATTATTTCTCAGGTGGATTTTTTGTAGAGGTGAGACAGAAAGAAAATCTGATGCGTATGGGAACAGGATGGATTAGGAGACATAATAGGAATGAGGTGGAAGTGGGTGGAGTAGCATCTGGCTGGTGTTTTACAATTCTGCCTTATGCCACAGAACAGAGGTATGTCAGTTGCTGGCATCTGAACAGGCTTGAAACTGAAACTCACCCTCAGTGCAGCGGATCTTGCCAATGACAGCCACTGCACGGTTTCCACCCTGGAGCCATGCGACACTGGACAACTTAACAGTATTTCTCCACTACATAGCCTTTGTAGGGGAATGTGCAGTGGCTCACTAGCCAACCCAAGTTCCAGACTCGACATCAACTATCTACTTTGGAATGCATGACTATATTAATAAGAATGCGGCCCACAATATTGGCATTGCCAGTGCTACCTACAGCAGTGTTTGTCAGTTGTTACAGACAGAGTGCTCAACTGGAAGCTTCAAGAATAGTTTTCATATTAGTGGCAATCTTTTCATGCATCAGGGCATTCTCTTCCTTGCCTTCATCAGAAAGTTGTTTCATTTGCTTCATGTTGGCATGTACCATCTGTGCCACAATGAAACACTCTTCCTCTTGTCCACTCAGGAACATCTCTCTTCTAGTGCTTTTATAATTCCTTTTGTGTCTCTGGAAGCTTTTTACCAGTGTCTTGTCATCCATTAGGTAGCCTTCATCTCTGTGTTCAAGTGCTTCTGCATAGTGTTTGAATGGTTTTGCTCCGTGTTCAAATGCCTTGTGGCACTTCTTTCTTTCATCCTGGTATCTTTCTGCCTGCACCATTCCACATCATCATACCTCCTTACTGATGTCTTGGCCCAATTTCTGTATTTTTCTTCCAGGTGTGTGCCTCATGGTTGACACTGCCATCTCCTCCATGGGGATGACAGTTCATACTTTTGGCTGCTGTTACAGTCAAGACTTTTCCTCTGAGCACAGCAACATTGGAATCTAGGACATCATCAGTGCAGCTTGCAGTGCTCAGCTTAGCTCATATTAGTGACAACCTTACAGCATATCAGGAGTATTTTTATGTTGCTTGCACTAGGAAGCTGTTTCACTTGCCCAACATTATCATGTGCCTTCTGTGTTGCAATGAAGTTCTAATGTTCATGGCTACCTGAGCACATCTCTCTCCTTGTGCATGGATCATCCACATTAGGTGGGACATATGACCACGAGTGTGGGTGGCAGATGGGGCAAGGCAGCTCCCTGCTGGACTCCCTGTAGAGAGGTGAGGCAGAAAGATGAACAGATTGGTCTGGGATCAAACTGTAGTGAAAGTCTTGATGGGAAATATTTTATGAACAAAGGTACTGGCACCAGAGACAAATCTAGTGAAGAGGAAGTGATACTGTATTATCAGCCATTCTCTCCAAAAGCATTGACACATTCATCCCACATGCTTCAGTTGTTTTCACTCTACTATACACTCCCAGCACCTTCATTTCAGAGGTGATCAGCTTTCATATGTTATAAAGTAGATCATAGAAACCTTATTTCTGCTGACTGTATTCTTCATAACCACCCTCCCCGTAATTCAAAAGA